>NW_010973209.1:20161-101315 GCF_000737465.1 Haliaeetus leucocephalus | reverse complement strand
GTGGGGTGGGGAGGGCTCGGGGGTTTTTTTTTTTTCCCCCCCCCCCCCCCCGCTTCTTTAACGGTTAATCGCCAGGTCGTGATGGAGGCCGGCACCGAAACGGGCTGAAATTCACCCAAATTGGCATCCTGGCCTCCGGCTCGGTTGCACTGAGCATAAATCTGGGGAGCAATGGTGCCGGGAAACCCCCGCAGGTGGGATTTGCAAAAAAAGCCCCCTGACAAAACCTGCTTTGCGAAGACCCTTTGGCAAACCCCCGTAGCAAAGCCCCCTTCGCTCGCCCCATCCACCCCACGTCCCACCACGGCACCTGGGGGGGCTCTTTTCCCATCCGATGCCAGCGCTGCTGGGAGAGGGGGGGGACGACGACGACACGACGATGATGAAGACACGACACCCCTGGCCCCGCTCCAGCGCCTGGCCGGGGCACGCAGCACCCTTCGGCCAACCAGACAGAATTCAACCCTTTGTTTCCTGTTCGCTGGCTCGACTTCGGGAGGCCGGAGCCCTCAACAAGCCCCTCTTTGTGCTAATTTAATTAATCGCTGGGGCTGAGGGCAGCGGGGATGAGACGCGCCGGCTATAAAGCCCTGGTTTTTTGGGGGGGGGGGGGGGATACGGTGGCGTTTAGCCCGGCGGCGATTGAACCTCAATTTAATTAGATTTGATTTAATTCTAATTGACTTATAATAAAAACGTATTGATTGATTGATTTATCGTAGAAAATCATGGGTTGATTGATTTATAATAGAAAATTATCGATGGGTTGATTTATAATAGGTAATTACCAAGCAGGAGTGCGGAGCGAGCGCGGGGCGTGCGTCTTCCCCGTTGTGGCTTTGGGGGAGGAAAATCGTTGTTGCATCCTCCGCAAGCAAACTGCGAGCTGGTAATCGACCCACTCAGATACTCGTAAATAAAAATAACTTTTCCGATGTGAGTTAAACATCCCAGCACGCTGTGCGATGGTGATTGCTGGGGGAAAACACCCTTCGGATACATGTGCGTGCTCGTGCGTGCTCCTGGTGCGCTTCCCAACGAGCATTCAAGCACGCAAGCGTTGCAGATGCTCAGATTCCTGGAAAAATCTTTGCCTTGGTGCTGGTTCTTTTGGTAATGACATGAATTTCAAACTTTTCATCCCATTTGCAAGCGACTAAAGTAAATAACGCAGAGGTGAGTTCCCTAAAGCTGCAAAAATAGAGTAAAAAATAACTTTGAGGCTTGCTGCTGAGCGAGTTTTAGCGGCAAAAAGTGATGTTTATCTTCCATGAGAGATGCGATCGATTTTTCCAGCTGATAAATGATAGGTTTCAATTGAGAGATTAGGCTATTCTAGCAAAATTCTTTAAATTTATAATGTAATATATATATAATATGAAATTATTTGAATGTACAGTAATAATAAGCATAATGATAATATGGCTGCAAGGATGGGGATAATCCTAAATCAGAGATTTTTGGCCCCAAACAGCAAAAATACCTGTTGGGCTTGTTGCAGGCAGTAATAAGAAAAAAAGAGAATCGAACAATAACTTTTCCCCAAATTTTTGCTATTTTGGGACATGGAGGATCACATCATCGCTGCTGCTTTGGGTAGGAAAACCCTGAGCGTGTGGCCGGTGGGGACCAATCCTGCCTGAAGAGTGATGCCTTTTATTTATTTTTTTTTAATTTCTGCGGGAAAACTCCCCAAAGAGGGGGTAAAAGTTGCCCAATCCCTCTGCGATCCCAAGCTCCGGATCTCAGCAGCATCTTTGAGTCTGCTGTACCTTTAATTAATGGGATTTCCAAATATTTGCTGAAATCCAAAGCGCTTTTCGCCCTCAGCATGCTTTTATTCTCCTTCCTATAAGTAACCGAAAATAAGAAAAATTATTTATATCAGTTATTTGGCGTTCTGCATTATTATACTAACGTTTATATTTCCATTCCCTTTAAGATGGAGGAGCGGTTGCGTGTTTATTTTAGGGATGCTGGGCCGATGTCACATGAAACCAAGGGAAATTGTTGGTGAAATGATACCTCCATCTTAAAATAGCCGCTTTACGGCACGGCCCTGCAATCTTTCAGCAAGGCTGGATCCTGCAACGTGAGCCTTGGCGGTCGTGTAGCGCGGCCGGTCCGGTGCATCCCTTGGTTGTATCCTGGGTTTATTTAGATGAGTGGCCACTCGCTCCTCATTTTGCTTTTGATGGGAGATGAAGACAGTTTGTGCCCACGATCCCAGTTGAGTTTTCCATATGGATAGCCTGAATCCTTGCGGGAAAAATCCGGGAATTGAGTGTATCCATGCTTGGTGCTTATTTTTCCCACTGTGCACAGCGAGCTGGAGCATCCCTGAGCATCCTTGGTCCAGCCCGGGATGATCCATCATCCCCGTCCTCTTCTGACCCCGAGTGGCTCCTCAACAGCAGCAGCATTTTTTAACAATTAACCCTCCCACCCTGGAATTTTCAGGGGGGCAAATGAGGATTTTCCCATAGGAAAAAGCTCTGGAGCCTCTGTGGAGGGGGTTGGCACCATTGGAGAGGAGCTGTCCTATAGTTGGAGATGGGGATCACAGCCCGGTTTTGGGATGCTGTCAGAGACGGCATCCATGCAAACGCCTGTGCATTACCAGTATGATTCGGGGCATTAAAAAAAACCACTGGTTTTTACTGGTTTTTTAGCTCCAGGGGGATGTAGCTTTACTGGAAAATAGGGATTTTTCCCGTCGCATATTTTAGATTTTAAAGCGCTGATGACGTCCACCGGCTTGTCGCATCTGTATTTACACAACTTCATATAAATACTCCACATCCGCTTTTAATCCTGGTTTTCCTGAAATTAAGGGCTTTGCTCGTGCCCAAACTTTCCTGGGCAAAAGTTTTTCGTGTCGGGGTTTTTTTTTTAATCTGAAGGGAAAGTTTGGGATGCGCCTCCTCCCCGTCCCTCTTTGCCGGGAATGGGGATATTTGTACACTTGGTTTTTTTTTCCCAGGGTAAGCAAAAAATCCTGAAATAATTACATTTTTACTGGGATGAAGCAGGGCTGGGGAAAAGGTTGGATGGGAGATACTGAAAAATAGGGATTGGGAATCCCTGAGCGGTGTGACCGTGGTACTGCTGGCTTGCTGGGGATGCTGGTGTGTTAGAGGTTTGGGTGGGTTTTTTCCCAGCAGTGTGGCAGGGGAATTGTTGGAGTTTTCCTTCTCAAGGGGGAAAAAAAAAAAGAAAAAAGAAAATGGGAAGAAAAAAAAAGAAGATAAAAAGAAAAAAGAAAATTGGAAAAAAGAAAATAAAAAGAAAAATTTGAAAAAAAAACAAAGAAAAAAAAGAAAATTGAAAAAAATTAAAAAAAAAAAAGAAAAGAGAAAGAGAACACCCCCCAACTTCAGGCACAGCCCCAGCAAGGTGTTTTCCAGCAGCACTTCCAGAGGCTGGACTAGCAGAAAGACTCCCAGCTCCCACAGGAACCTGGTGGCTCTTCCCCCTTCGCCTCCTACCGGCGTTATCCCTCCCTCCTCCTGCTTGCCTGCCACGTTCCTGGGTGGTGGAAGGATGCTCTTGCTCTTTCCGCTCACCTCCCAAAATATTGCAGCTCCGGAGGGCGGTGGGGGCTCGGGCAGAGCGCGCCCTGCTCTGCGTGTGATGGACGGCGCCGTAAGTGACCCCCGTATAGAGCAAACCCCCCTCGGTATTACATTATTCTATTAGAGTTTCAAAGCTGGTATTAAGTGGACATGATTTCTTCCCACGGACCATTAATTTTGGTTTATTGCTGGCCTGATGGCCATTACCCTTTTTTTTTTTTTTTTCCCAGCCAGCGCCTTCCCCCATTAGGTTTGTACAATTAGCAAAATACGAGCTGTTAACGCGGCACGGGGGATGCGGACAGGATTTTGGGATGCTCTGATGCCAGCGAGGCATCCCAGGAGCTGCCTGGGTACCCCTGCAAGGATGTGCATCGCATGCTCCTCGCAGGATTTTGGGGTGCAAAGCCACTGGCACCCCAAAAGGCCTGTGGGCGAGGGGCGGATTTAGCCGGCATCCTGACCAGTGCTCTGCTCACCCGTGGAGGGTTTAGGACCAAGGCAGGAGTGGATGTCGCCTCCTTAGCATCTTTTTCTGTCACCCACTGCTGAAGGTTTGCGATGCTGCTCGCGACCGGGATTAGCAAAGATGCTTGTGGGGCACCCTAATTAGCAAAGATCCGTGCAGGGCACCCAAATGAAGGACCTCAGCAGGGCACCCAAATTAGCAAAGACCGTGGGATGGTACCTAAATCAGCAAAGATCCTTGCATGGCACCCAAATGAGCAGAGATGCTTGAAGGGCGCCCAAAATAAAGACCCCAGCAAGGCACCCAGATCAGCAAAGGTCATTGCAGGGCACTCACATTAGCAAAAACCTTGGCGTGGCACCTAAATTAGCAAAGACCATGGGATGGTACCCAGATGAGCAAAGATGCTCACAGGGCACCCAAATTAGCAAAGATCCTTATAGAGCACCCTAATTAGCAAAGACGGTGGGATGGTACCCAAATCAGCAAAGACGCTCAGAGGGCACCCAAATTAAAGACCCCAGCAGCTGCAATCTCACTTTTAGCATTAAAATTCTCCAAAGCTGTCCAAAAGGCTCCTCTCCGCAAGTGTAAAACATTCCGCGCTGCTGAGCTGGTTGCTCCTGTCTCATCCGAAAACTAATTTCTCAGCACGTTCAGTGCCCAAGGTCCATAATTCCCATCCGCGCCTGGTGCCTGTCGATGGTTTTCATTAAAAACAGAGCTTTTCTGCAAAATCTGATTTTCTGATGAAACCAGGTTTTCAACCTTTTTTTGTGTCCCAAGAGTGGCATCCTGCGCGCATTGTTAAAGAATAAACCCCTTTTGTCTGCAAAAAAAATTAAGTGGGTTTTGCTCAAAACTCGTAGCAAATTTGAGGCAGAAATTGGACAATGGCAATGGCGAGTTGAGCCCGAGAGGTGGAAAACTTGATGGAGATTGCAAAAAAAATGCAAAAATTGCATTAATTGCAGTCGCTGACTCGCTTCCAAGTTAAGGGCAGCACAAACTGGGGCGTTTTCCTGCCATTTAATGAAAACGGGGGGATTTTTGCTGCGGGGTTGGGTGTGATAGAGGATGTGGGTGGGCAATGAAGCGCCAAAATCAAAACGAGCAAAAAGGGAGAGGATGCTCAAAGTGCATCCTGTGAGCATCTTGCTCCTTGATGCGATGCAGAGCTGGAGCATCACCTCCTGGTCCTGGGTACCACCTAAATTTTTACTCCCTCTCCATCCCTGGTGCTGCTGTAAAGCAAAAAAAACCCCAAACCTGCTCGGGATGTGCCAGTTTAGGAGTGAAATTGCTGAATTCCTCTGGTTGGGTTTTTTGGGTTTTTTTTTTTTGCAGCGAGGGAATGGGGAGTAATGATAGGCCTGCCCAAGGCTGTGAATCAGCAAGGGTTAAAAACAAAAATGAAAACTAAAAACTTAAAATTGAAGTTTAAAACTCGATTTAAAAATAAATAAATAAATAAAGCACCTCCCCCCCCAACCACATTGCAGGGAATATATATTCCCCGTACCTATTGAGGAATATTAAATATCTTATATACAAATTAATAGATAATATTTTAATATTATTAATTAAATATTATTACATATTATATATCATATAATATAATTAATAATATAATATTATATATACCCCTATATATATGTGGAATATTATACAATATTACATTACATTACCTATATATATATGTATATATGGGAGTATAATACGTATTTTTTATATATATCATTGGGGAATATATTGAGGAAGTATATTGATGAATATAATATATTGGGGAATATTAGTTAATATTATTATATATTATATTCCTCAATAGATATTGAAGAATATTATATAGTATATAATATTCCCCATATATATGTAGCTGGGAGTATAATATTTTCTCTATACATATGTATATAGTTATTTAATATTGGAGAATATATTGGGGAGAATGTATTTGGGAATATAATATATTGAGGAATATTGGGGGTGGGGAGAGAGAGAGACAAGAGAGATTGGGGGATATATATTCCCTGATATACACACATATATATATATCTGGAAATATTATATATGTTACCCATATATAATGGGGAATTTGTTCTGCACTTTGGGGCTCAGCCGTTCCCTATAATTAATTGATCTATTCTGCAATACCTCGGTGCGGTATTTTTTTCCGCCCAGCTGGAATTTGGGGGGATGCCGTGGGGGATGGGATGCCGGGCTGTGCACCCCACCAGGGATGCTAATGCCTGCTGTGGCGGGAGGTAAAATCTTGCAGTCCTAAGGGGGTGTGTGTGTGGGGGTGGGTGAATTGCATGGGGTTTCCCCCCAAAATGTAATGTAGGAGGGGGAAAAGAATCCCGCCTGCCTTGCCCATGGAAAACCGGGATTTTTCCTCTTTGCCTTTTAAATCTGAACCAGGAAAAGCCGTCAGCAGCAGTTTATGGAGGAGCTGACGCGCGTCACTCTGTGCAAGGGCTTGCCAGGATTTGGGCCAAACTGGGCTCAAATATGCCCAAAATCAGAGGGTGCAGTTGACAAGGGTGTTTGCAAACCCTCTCCTGCGGTCACAGGGCTCTGCCAGCCTGGATTGAATTGGGATTTAATTTGGATTTCTTAATTACCTGCTGTTCCCGCCAGCATCAGGTGGGTCATTCCTTCAGCATCCACTGTCACCCTGCTCCACTTGTCTCGCTCCCCCTGGTACCCAACGCATCCCTGGGTTGTTTTTGGCGAGCTTATCTTTGCACTGAGCCTAAAAAACCCCCAAATTTCCCAAGTTTTTTGGTGGCAATGACGATATTGCATCTTTTCTCCAGGTGTCGCTTGGGAACTGTTGTGGGGAGGGTGGAAGCGTCGTTTTAGGGAGGCTAAAAATTGGGGATGGAGGATGCTGCCTGGGCGGCGGCAGACATGAGGACCCCAGCGATTCCTCTTGAACAATATATATATATATATATATAAAATACATACATATATATATATAAAACCTGAGTGTTCACTGGGAACCTATTTTATGAGGTTTTTGCTTTTTTTTCCCTATTTTTTAAGGGATCCTGGAGCGCTTCCTGGAAAAGAGAAGGCTTCTCTTGCCCTGAATTGATGCTTTTTATAGGTTGCTCCATAATATACTAATAAAGCGAAAGGTTAAAAGAACAGCAGCGTTTCTCTTCTCTTCTCCAGCCGGTTGTTATAACCTCTGATTTTAAATCACGGGAAATTATTAACTACAGCAGCTTGTGCTATCAGCTATTTTAGCTTTCCCTATAGTGCCGTGCTGTCTAAACGAATGCCGTTAGCGTTACGACACGTGGATGCCACCGCACTCCCAGGCGTCATTAGGGACCAGTGTGAACACGCCTGCAGCCTTAGGGTAAAAAATCCTTGAGTAAGAGCTAGAAATAATGCCATAATATTTTAAAATAACTTAAAAAAATAGCATTTGCATCACTTAGTGCTCAGCGGTGTGATGGGGGCACGCAGTCCCGGTGGGTACCGCTCTGATCCCCCACCTAAATTTGGAGTTTCCTGTGTGCATGCCTCCAAAATACTTTTTTTTTTCCTATTTTTTGGGGCGATGAAACTAAAAAACTAACGGCGGGTCGGCGCGTGCCGGCTTGCAATTTGCATGATGCAATCAAGGCGCACTGATGAGATGCTCAAGGGCTTTTCGGCGAGCACGGAGGGGTCTTACCATTAACACCCTCCCTCCCCCCCAAAATACCCCCCCATCCTCGAACCAAGATGACTGTTGGAGCGCCTTTCTCAATTAATGGCTTTGTTTAATCATACCCCCTGTCCAGAGGAGTATTGTCTTACGGATAATTTCGTTTGCCTAACGAGATTTTCGCTAATTAAATCTCCTTTCGGTCGGTGCGGTTCTCCCTGCAGGATAGGGGGAAATGTTTGTGAAGCCATCGCTGCTGCCGGCTAAATAAACCTTTCCACTTGGCTACCGAAAAAAAAACCACAGGGATTGCAGGATGCAAACATCGCCTTGGCAAATTAATTAATTTTTGCAACCCTAAAAAGGCTTTTCCATCCCCAGAAAACATAGGGGAGTTGCTCCCTGCGTCCCCTTTTTTGCTCCAGCGCAGCCGCACATTGGGATGCTTGTGCATCAAAAAATTTATGTATTTTTGGTTGCAAAGTACCAAATTCAGGAGAGTTTTGGCTTATCTGGGGTTGATTGATTGGGAAAAATTGGAGTGGGGTTTTGAGGCTTTAAAATAGCCCCAAATTTGTCATCAGGGTCTGGGGGTGTTAGAGCAAAAGGCAGATTTATTTAAGAATAAATCGGATTTTCTCCGAAGAGCTGCACCGCTGGGATAGCAAAATCCTGGAAATTGAGGAAATTCAGGAAAATGAATTCAGGAAATTCAGGAAGGAAATTCTTGCAAATTCAGGAAAGTCCTATTCGAGCCAAAGTTGCACATCTCTACATTGCAGCACTGGTTTTTCTCCTAAAAATTCCTATTTCCGCCAGCCCCCGCGGGAACCTCCGAGCAAATTCGCTTTGGATTAAATAGAATAGAATGGAATAGAATAGATCCCTGTAAATGAGATATTCTCAAATATCTCAAATATTATTATTTCTCAATATATCTCAATTGAGATAGGGAATTGAGATATATCTCAAATATCTCAAATATTATTATTACATATTTCTATCAAATGCAAAATGATCCCTATAAATGGCTCGCGTGCCAGATCCTGACCTTGGAAATAAATCTCAGCTTGATCAAAAAATGAGTCTAAATAATGCAAATTTGGAGGGGGGAGAGGGATGCGCCACCCGCCCATGAATGTCCTGCTGTGGACGGCAAAGATCTGGGGTCTTCTTGCAGCTTTTTGGGTGTCATTAGGGGCCAAACTGTGGGTTTTGTCTTAAAATATATATATTTTTTATATAAAATGTAGGCTGAGCGATGGGTTTTGAATAAAATATATAATATATATAATAGAGAATAGAGACTATAATATATAATGCATATAATACACATAATACATAGTATAATGCATAGTATAATATGTAACACATATATATATTGTATATATGTGTATTATATATGTATATATAATATTGTGTATATATAAAACATAATTTTGTGTGTATATAGAATCCATAATAACCAGTTCAGCCCATATATTGTATACATTAATATATATTTGCATTATGTGTGTGTATAAAATATATAAAAATCTATTTAGGGAGGTTGCATAAAATAAGATCGTTTCCAGCCTCGGTGGCAAATCTGGAGGTGAGCGGGTGGAGGGATTGGGAGAATAATGGGGAGGGGGCTGGTCCCGCTGTGCGACGACCTTGCACTGGGGAAGCCCCCCGAGCACCCTCCTTTCCATCTGTTCCCCCAGGGCAGATTTTGGGAACCCCTCCGCATCTCCCCAGACATCTTGCTCCCGGCTCCGACTCGGACACCCATGTAGCCCCCAGTTAATGAGCATTCCCCTGCGCCGGCACTGGCTGCAGCCATGCTAATGGGGCCCCAATTAAGCACCAGTCGTTACGGAAAATCATTTGCTGGAGTGACCGCTCCAGAAAATCACTGTCCCTTTGGCCGGAGCTCCAGTGAAAAAGAATAAACTATATTAACTCCATATATTTATTAGATATATTATGTAATTAGAGATAGGATATATTATCTACATCATCTATATTATCTATATTACATAGTGTGTATATATAGAATGAACTATATTAACTCTATCATATATAGTATGTACTATATAGATAATATCAATATATGGATAATATATAATCCATGTTATCTATACATCTCTATTATAGGCAATATAGTATATATATTATATAGAATAAACTGTAGTAACTCTGTATATTTATTATATATATGTAATAGATAATATAGGTAACATATAATATAGATAATATTTAATTATATAGTGTGTATCTATAAAAAATATTTTAACTATATATGTAATATATAATACAGTTAACACATATAAAAGGATACTATATATAATGATATATTTAACAAATATACAGTTACATATAATACATATAAAATATGTATAGCTCTGTGTGTGTGTGTGTGTATATATATTATTGCACTTTTTCACATTATAATAGCTTGCATGCACCTTGCTTGGAGCTGATAGCCCAGTGTGCCAACAGCAGCCGTGCCAATTCACTCCAAATTTTCACACTCTAATTACCTCCAAATCACATAATAATAATAATAATAATAATAATAATAATAATAATAATAATAATAATAATAATAATAAGGGGGGGCTGCTTCCTGCTGCAGCATCACCACAAATGCAAAAGTGATGCCAAGTCCCCTGCAAGGCATTGCTGGCCAGTTGGTGGGTGCAGTAACACTGGGAATTTTCCCAATTCTGGCAAATCCGACGGGATTTGGAGTGGGTGCCTAGAGACCGCCTAGGGAAGGAGGTGCTGATCAGCAAAATTTCAGATTTTGGCACAAAAATTTGGGGGCCGCAAGAGCGTTCGGCAGTGGCTCGGATGTGCGTTTAAATAAGAATAAAGAGCAAACATAGTTTTTTACTCCTCTGTATCGAAAGCGGCTTTTGCTTTTGCCCCTCCCCAGAAGGAAAAAAAAAGAGAATTTCCTTGAAAATCAACTTTTTGCACATTTCTCACAAGCTCCTGTTCATCCTCCAATGCACGTTCCCCCGTGCGCTCCCACACACGCTCCCGGCAAGCACCACGACTGCCTCCCTCATCCCTCCTCCACCATCAGCGAACTAAAAAGCTCCAAAATAGCCCAATTTTGCCCCAGTTTGCAAGAGCTTTGCCCACCATCTTCCTGGCGGGACTCTGCCTGCTGGTACCCAGTGCAGTGTCCCAGCTCGGTAGCGGAGGCATTTTGCAGCTCCTAAATATTTGTGCATGCAGCTTTGCAGGATAATTAATAATGTTTAATAATAATAAATAATATTTAATAAGATCTAATAATCTTTAATACCATTTAATACTATTTAATATTATTTTAAAACGCAGTATTGCAGTGTGAGCATCACCTGTGGCTTACAGAAGGCAGTAAGGCTAAAAAAGTTACAGGGAGAATTGCAGTAACCCCTTTGAGAGCAAAATAATTGGCGACCGAGGACAAATATGGAAAATTAAAATAAAGATATATATATTAATGAAAAAAAAAATATATTAACGAAACATTAACTCTCAACATGAGTTGACTTCCATGGGAGCTGGGAGTGGGGGGATGCACCGCTAAAAAATCCCACTGTAAGGAAAAGAAAAGAAAATAAAAATGTTTTATCTCCGATCTCGTTCTGTGATAATGATCTTAACAGAGTTCAGAAACGGCAAGGAAAAAACGCGCGTGGTTTTTAAATGAAAGTTGCCTTCACTCCAGAGGGCTGGAGCTGAGATTTGGGGTATTTTGTTATTTGGTGGGGTATTTTATTATTTATTTGGGATATTTTGTTATTTGGGGGAGTATTTTATTATTTTGGGGAGTATTTTATTAATTGGGGGATATTTTGTATTTGGGAGCATCCCGGTCGGGGCTTGGGATGCTCCCAGTGTTGTTGCCTTATCCCACCCACCCCAGTGGGATCGCAGAGACTCCAAGTAGGGAAGAAATTATACAAAGAAATATCATTCCCTATGCCGTATTTCACCTACATTTGGGAAAAAGCTGTCACTACGATGGGATAAGGATTTAACCCAGCCCTCCGAAATGCTGAGGTCAGCTGCGAGAGCCCAATTTTGGGGCAAATATTGCACGTACGGAGAATGGGAGCAGAGAGGGAAGATGCTGTGGGGGCTTTTGGGGTGCAACCCCCTTTTTTTGGAGGACTATTTGCTGCAAACTCCTGTTTAAAGGACTTTTTTGGTGAACCCCCCCTGTTTGAAGGGCTTTTTTGCTGCAAACCCTTTTTTGAAAGACTTTTTTTGGTGCAGACTCCTGTTTTAGGTGAAAACCCCCGTTTGAAGGACTTTATTCGCTGCAGACGTGTTTAAAGTGATTTTTTTGGTGAAAAACTGCTTTTTGAAGGGCTTTTTTGGTGCAAACCCTTTTCTGAATGACTTTTTTGGGGGTGCAAACCCCTGCTTGAAGGTTTTTTTTGGTGCAACCCCTGTTTAAAGGACTTTTTTTGCTACAATCCGCTGCTCGAAGGACTTTCTTGGGTGCAAGCCCCTGTTTTAAGGACTTTTTTGGGTGCGAACCCCTGCTTGAAGGATCTTTTTTGCTGCAAACCCCTGCTTGAATAGCTTTTTTGGGTGCCAGACCCTAATTTGAAGGACTTTTTTGCTGCAAACCTCTTTGGAGGAGCTGCTAAAGCAACATCGGGGCAGGATGAGGATGGGGACAGAGCCTGGATGTTTGCATAGGACACGGCTTATTTTGGGGGAAAAAAGCTGGGATTCTAGGAGCAAGGAGGGAACCCGCCGACATCCGCCTGCGTGGGGTTTTGAACACGATTTAACCCTTTTTCCTTCCTTCGCCAAGCAAAATACCCCCCAAATCCCCGTCCGTAGTGCTTTTTTATTCTTAAGGATAATTAAAATAATACAGGTTTTGCTAAAATAATTGCATTTTGCATGCAAAAAAAAAAGCCTTCTGTTGTGGAGAAATTTGTGTTACCCGATGATGCTCCTTGATGCCATCCCATGAGCAAAACCATGTCATTTTTAAGCTTTTTTTGCTTTAATTTCAGCACAGAGCAGGTGATGGAAGAGTAAACTGATCCTGGGGTGGGTAACAGAGGCACATCACCTGCATCCCCATGGGCAGCATCCCCCCTCTCCAAACATTTTTTGCTCCTGCTAGCTTCGTACAGGTGGGAAGAGTATTTTTTCCTGCTGTTTTTGGGGACAAAAAATGAAGTTTTCTCCACTTTTCTTCCTCTTCTCCATGCCGAGCGCTTGCCACCCCGCTGTCTGTTTTTCCTCACCGAGGTTCAGTTCTAATTATGTTGATTTTCTCCAGCCCACCCCCCTCCTGGCAAGCTTATTAGGGGGAATATTTTTATTTATTATCATTTCGCCCAACTCCCGCCAGCATTTCCAATTACTCTCGCCGCTTCCTTGTAATTGTCTTTCCGTAATGGCTGCGAAACAATTGCGCTAAATGAGGTGGCTCCGGCAAGATGAGGGTTTCACTTCATTAAAGGCTAATGGATTCCCAGCTCCAGCTCTGTGGGCAAAAAAAAAGGGAAAAAAAGGAAAAAAAAAAAAAAGATATTTAAACAACTTCTTTTATTTTATCGGGATAACTTTCCCTGGTGTAAAGGGGTTTGGGTGTGGTTTTGGTGTTGGGTGTGTGTTGATGACCATTATATTTGCAGCATCGCCAAGATGTGCGCGTGTTTTCCCCATCTCCAGGCTTGAACCTTTTTGGGGTTGGGGGGATTTTTAAAATTATTTTTCTCTAATTCCTCCTGACTTGCAAAAGCTGTCGTTTGCTCTCCTTTTTTTTTGCTATATATCTGGATATACTGTATTTATTGCTATGAATATATATATTTATACAGCATAGAAATATGTGATACATAACAATATAATAACATGGCTATATAACATAGGGTAATATATTAATATAATACGTGCATATACTTATAAATAATTAAATAACTACATTACATAATTCTATATTATAGCTATATATAATACCTTGCTTGATATAAGCAATATATTGAAATGTAGTGCTTGATATGTAGTGATATATTGCTAAGCATGATTATATTGCTATACATTATATAGCACAGGTTATTTATAATAGCAATGATCATATTGCTATATATATGTAGCTATATATATTGATATATATATCAATATAATCTATTTATTGCTAAAAAATACCCATTTCTGATGCCAAACATATTGGCCTAGCAGCTGGGGGTAGAGGCAAAGCTTTTTGGATTTTGGTTGAAATTTGAAGGCTCGCTGGGTATTATTTTGGTCCTCAAGCAGATATTATTTCAGTATTATTTTTATTTATAAAAACCTTTGATTTTTTAAATTTCTCCCATTTTCCCCATCCTTCCTCTGCATTTTCCCTTCTTTTGCTGGATGCAGATGTGGTCCAGGTGCTGGGATGGAGCTGGGATCCATCCTGGTACCACCTGGAGTCAGGCACATCGGCTCAGGGATATTTTTTTCGGCAAAAAAAAGAATCAATTCCCCACCAGGACTTTATGGGGTTTTTTTCCAAAAAAAATGCAAAATCCAACCCTTGGCCGTAGCGTGATGCTTGGGGCCGAAGTGCCCCAACATGGACATCGTCAGTACAGGAATGGGTCTTCACAGCAAACTAAAATTCAGCTGGAAGCTCATGGAAAACCCTTCAAAAAAGCAAAATACCCAGTTAGGTGAAATACTCAGAGCCAGACCCACCACCAGAATTATCAGGTATTTGGGTAGACGTCTAAAAATGGGTAAAACCCAGATTGAAATGGCCATATCACTTTTGCAAGCATCCTACCTGCTAAATCTGCAAAAAAATAGCTATTTTTGGGTGCAAAGGGCACCCAAAATGAAGGGGAAAATGCTTGAATCATAGCGATCGTAAAAAAATTTGAATTATCACCATCACAGTGAGGGGGAAAAAGCCAAAAACTTGAGAAGAGGGGGGTTTTTTTGAGAAAAGTATGGAAGTTTGATAAAGGAGATGAAAAATGGCCGTGGAAAGGGTTAATGCTTAGAGAAGGTGGCATGTATGTATTGGATATATTGGATATATCACATTATATCCATCCATTGGTTCTATTATATTGGATGGATATATTGATTATAATATATATATATATATATATATAGGCTATACATTGGATATATTACATTATAACCATGCATTGGACCTGTTATATTGGATGTGTTTATTGGATATTATATATATATATATATGATATATATTGGATATATTTGATTTGTAACATTATATGCATCCATTGGATATATTATATGTATCCATCGGATATATTATATCCATACAATTATATCCATATAATATATCCATTGAATATATATTGGATTATACAGTATAACATATCCAATATATATTATTCATATATTTTTTATATATATTCTCTCCTCCCCCCAATATATCCTTTCTTTTTCTCTCTCTAGGATGGATATATAGAGAGACATTATATATGCCTTCATCCACATTCTCCAGTTACGTCCACGTAATATGTGTTATAATCCAATAATATATATATTAGAAGGATTTAACTGGAAAATGTGGATGAAGACATATACACACACATATATATATGTGTAATAATCAAATATATATTGGATGGATATAATTGGATAATGTGGATGAAGACACATACATATATATTATATATATTTTATATATATATAATACTCCAGTAATATATATATAGGATGGATATAATTGGATAATGCGGATGAAGGTGTATGTATATTTTATATGCAGAAAAAGTGGAAAGGCGGCTCTGGCTGTTGGGGGGGGTGGCCGATTTACTGGGGGTCAGTGCCTGGGTGGGAAGAGCATCACGAATGCTCCTACCGGTCCCTCCGGCGCCAGGATGGTGCCGTTCTCATATTCATCGCGCCAGAGAGCTTCAACTCTTCTGGGTGTTAAACCACTGGATTTACCCACCAAATTGAGGGAGCAAATCTTACAATGTCTTCGGAAAATCCCTTTTTTTTAATTTAAAATGCCTCTGAACACCACTTGGCTGGCACCACATCCTTCGCTGATCATCGCACCCCGCGTCCCATGGTTTCCTTTAGCTCTGTCTTACGCACACGAAGTGTCTCCCCAAAACACGTCCTATGCCCCATTAAAAAAAAAGTCAAAATAAGAATTTTTGCCATAGGAACAAGGGTTCTTGTAAATATATTTATCTTTCCACATAATAATGGAAATATTGAACCGTGCATCCTTCAGGGAGCCATGAGAAATTCCCACGTGCTATCCCCAGCCCGGGGCTGCTCACCCTTATTCCATCTTAAGAGATAAAAGGAGATAAAATGCATTAAAAAATACCCTGCAAAATTTTATCTTTTCAAGAAACTAACTCACCTTCAAGCCTTACCTTACAGCAAGGTGTGCGCAGTGGGATTTTTCCTAGAAAAATGGCATTGTTTAGGCACTCAACCTTTAGAAAACGTGCAAAACTGGGGTGACTCACAATGCAGGGGGACCTTAGATTTGCTTTAACCAGACGGAGCCGCAATTTTAGGTTTAGAAAGCAGAAAAACCTCTAAAATTGGGATGGCAATATTTCAGGCAATGGCCGTGGTGGCAGTTTGCACCGGATGATGCTGAAGCATCTGAGATGTGGTGCAAATTCAGCTGCCTGCCCGCAAAATGTCGTCCCTTAAATAGATTTTGCAGGAGTTTGTGCACCCAGGAGGGGGAAAAGCAACAACCAGCAACCGGCCGCCATGACGTGCAACTGTTTGCATCCTTGCCTTGCGCCAAAAGTGTGTTTTAGCTTCTGATTTGGGGCAAAATCCAGCATTTTTTGAGGAGGTGGCCACCAGCTGCTGCTGCAGAGCTCCATTAACCCAGCGCTGGGACACCACCAGACCTCCATTGCGTTAAGTTGATGGCTCTTGCTAATTTTTGCCCTGTCCTTTCGGGGCTCCTCGCCATCCGGCGACCGGCCGGGATGGATACACGCCGTTGCCTTCAGCCTTAGTTTGCAAGCATCCTCATCTTCATCCTATTTAGCATCTGGGCTTGGGGGTTGCGTCCCTCCAAGCTTTCAGCCCTCCTTATTTCCAAGGAATTTAAGAGCATCCGTGTTTTTCCTGTTCTTTTCCTTCCCTGGCAACACGAACACCAGCTCAATAGGCAGAATAATTCGGGCTATTATTTGGGATTATTTCAGCACAGAGCAAAACGCAGCCCTGATGGTGCAAGGGTGGTGCAATCCGATGGGCCGAAATACTTAATTATTGCAGACGTGACCTTGCTGGGCTGAGCGACCAGACGGCCAGGGATGCTCGCCTCCAAAAAAAACCCAGGGCAGACTTGACGCAGGGTCTCCTGATGAAGCCAGCGCTTCCCGACCTTAATTAGGCACCCGTCATTAAGCACAGAGCTCGTCTAACCACGTGTCCAAACCTCCCCGGCTCTGGATCACGACGTTACAGCACTCAAATGCGTGGAAAAAAAAGCCCAGTGTGGTTGCAAAGCATCACATCTCACTGTACCGGAGCCACATCCTTATTAAAATAATTATAAAACCATTTTGCAATTAATATGTTTTTAGGATGCAACGTTGAATGGGGCTTTAGCGACACCCGGGGCTTAATTTTTCTTCATCCCGGGACAGAAAAATGTTGTAAAGCAGCTTCGTTGTCTTCAAAGCTCAACAGAGGAATTATTTTCTGTCCCGTTTGGAAACTGAGTGTAATTTGGGTGTGTGGTCAGGGTCCCCTTTTTTCCTCCAGCTGTTGTATTGCTATTAGATTTGCAGGGAAAAATCAGTTTTTTGCATCTTTCTCTGTCCTGGAGTTACTTCTGGTGGTTAAATCTAGCTCAGGTGTGCTGAGAGAGTGATAAGAAATCAGATGTTTCTGGGGAAAATCACCTTTTTAAAAAAAATATAGAAGGAAAAAAAAGCAGTTAGTTGAATTTCAAAGCATGAGGATTAATTTTTTGGGGGAGTGGGTAAAGGACATGGCTGGACTGAATTACTCTGCACTGGCAACAGCTGATTTATCAGTGCAAACAGGTGGCAAAAAAACCCCCAGCCCCCCAAAAACCCAAATCTTGAGGTTTTCTTAAGAGCTCAGGAACTAAATACATCTTTTGGAGGAATTTGGTTGATTTGGGGTTGCTGAAAGCCTTTGATAAAAGCTGAATATCCCTCAGAAAGGAGCATCACTGTTCAACAGCCAAGCCCTGTGCTTGGTGCAGAAATTATTAGCATGTATTTTGCAAGAAATTTGGGATAAAACCCACCTTTTGACTGAAATACTGCTGAATTTGTGTGCCGGGGCTATGCAATGAGTTAAAATGTTTTTTTTGCAGAAAAACCACACCACAGTAAGGAATAGCCCGTGGGGTTTTGGGGAGTTGAACTGACTTACAGGCATGCCTGTACCACACAGGCAGTGGGATGCTGACAGCCAGAGGCTGCCCTTAGCTCCAGAGCCAGGAGCGGGCCGGACCTTTTGGGATCCCAACCGTGCCAGAAAGCATCTCTGTTTTTCCCAGCTAGTTCAGTCAGGTTAATAAAAAAAAAAACATCGCCGCCTCGCCGGAGGGGCTGCGGAGCAGCACTGAGCCTCGCCGGGCTGCTGGCAGCCTGGGTAGATGTAAATATCAGCATTTTTTTAAAACGTTGCATCAAAATGGAGAATCACTGAGCTTTGCTTTTAGCCAGTGTCTTTGCTTTGGTCCTAGCCAACATTTTCAGTTTGCTTTCAGCTAGTGGCCTTGGTTCAGTCCCAGCCAGCATTCTTGGTTTGATTTCAGCCAGGATCCTTAGTTGAATCCCAGATAGCATCGTTGGTTTGATTCTAGCTTACATCAATCCTAGCCATCATTTTCAGTTTGCTGCTAGGTAGTGTCCTCCGTGCGATCTTAGCCAGCATCTGTGCTTTGACCCTCAAAAGCATCCTTGGTTTGTATGTAGCTAGCAGCCTTGGTTTGATAAGAGCCAGCACCCATGGCTGGATTCTAGTGTCCTTGAGTTAATCTTACCCAGCATCCTTGCTTTGGTCCTAGGCAGCATCCCGGGTTTGATTTTAGCCGATGTCCTTGGTTCAGTTCTACAGAGCATCTTTTCTTTGGCCCTAACCAGCATCTTCAGTTTATCTACCATCCTTGGTTCAATCCTAGGCAGCATCCCTGGCTTGATCCTCAGCAGCATCCCTGGTTTGATCCTCAGCAGTATCCCTGGCTTGATCATAGGCAGCATCCCTGGCTTGATCCTCAGCACCGTCCCTGGTTTGATCCTCAGCACCGTCCCTGGCTTGATCCTAGCCAGTGTCCATGGTTTGACTTTAGCTAGTGTCCCTGGTTTGATCCTCAGCACCGTCCCTGGTTTGATCCTCAGCACCGTCCCTGGCTTGATCCTAGCCAGTGTCCATGGTTTGACTTTAGCTAGTGTCCCTGGTTTAATCCTAGTGATGCCCATGCTTTGATTTTAAACCTTGCTTTGCTCCTAGCCAGCATCCCTGCCAACATCCTCGGTTTAAATTAACACAATTTCCAGCTTATATATGTGAATATATAAATATATATATATAAAATGTTTCTGACTGCTGCAGTGGGGCCGGGGTGGCTCGTTGCACCTCACATCCTTTGAGCAGCTCTTGCACAAACCAAGTGCTCCTTCCCAAATCTGCCACGACGTGGCATCTTCCTGCTTTTGATCTAGTTTTGGCTGGATATTTTAGCTTTAGCTGGTGCACAAATGAAGTGAAGGGGCTTGTGCTTCCTAAGAAACTCAGTCTGTATCTGGAGTTTCTGGAGCATCGGGTAAAGAGCTGAATTTAGGCATTTTTATTGCCCATTCCCATTTTTTTCAGCAATTTTTCATGGTAGATTGTCCCGGCAAGTGATGGGTGACAAATGCCCACCTGGTGTTAATGCAGGGGGGGACAGCGGTCATGTGCGTGGTGAGAGCTGTCCAAGTTCAAGCCAAGCATTTGTTTTTATTGCCCTAAAGAGATTAAAAAACTGAGCAAAAAATGACCGCTGAGCTGCGTTTTGCCCAGGTAAGTAAGAAATTGGGATGAGCGTCCCCAACGACAGAGCTGCCACGCTTCAGCACTGAACTTAAAATTCAAGCAAAACTCTACAAAAAAAATCTTTTTCTTGCTGTTTGGGGGATGCTCAGGCTTCAGTACGGCGACGCACGCACCTCACCGCTCCCGCGTCCCTCGAAAGCTGCAGCAGCCAGTTGCGGACTCTGGTTGTAAAGATAATTAAGTTGCATTTCTGCACGTTGTTTACCGTTCCTCTGAACCAACAGTTCCCCAGAGACTTCAGCTCAGGGTTGGGGTTTTTTTTTGCAAACCTCCTTGCAAGCGCATTCTTCATTATGCTTCAGTAACAATTTTAATTTTACTATTATTAAACCATCCCAGACGCTGCCTTATTATGTGCCTCGGAGCTGAAATTCCTGAATTGGGGGGGGGGGGGGAACGGCTCACATCTGGGCTTGTTCTGCAGATGTTTGCTCGGGTTTATAAAGGAGCAGACATTAAAGCCCCGACATTGAAATGATTTTGCCCCGGGATGGGTTTGCACAGGTCGGCGCGGGATGGGAATGGCCTTGGCACAGAGAGGAACCCCAAAACTTATTTCATCCTATGCAGTAGCCGGTTGCGCAAAGACCTCATCTCGGCTTGGCTTTTTTGGAAAAAAAAAGAATTAATTTTCACCCCAGAAAAAAAGATTAATTAAAACCAAAATGAATAGGAAGGATCAGCACCAGTAACCTGGCGAGCCAAAAACCCGAATTCCAGCACAGCTCTGCGATCAAACCTTATTTTGCACTTTTTTTCTCACAATGTGGGAGCAAAAAAATCAGCCCAGACATCTGGGAGCATCACTCATGGGACCTGGCGAGTTTAGCATGCAAAATAGGTATACATTTTGCTACGAGGACTCTTGTGCATATGCATACATTTGCATGTTTGCATGTGTGCTAGCATGTTTGCGTGTGCATGTTGGCATGCGCAGGTTCATGTTTGCATGTGCATTTGCCTGTTTGCATGTGTGTTTGCCTGTGTATTTGCATGTTTGCATGCGCACGTACATTTGCAAGTTTGCATGTGCATTTGCATGTTTGCACGTGCATACACATACATATTCGCATGCATATCTATGCACAAAAGTCCTTGTAGCAAAATATGTATGTTTTTTGCATGTCAAGACCCTTGCACAAGCCTGGCGAGGCAGGGATGTGTGCTCCTAGTGAGCAGCACGTGTGGATATAGCCCCCCATATGCAGCTCTCCTGATTTACACCCCGTCAATAACTTACTTTCTTCCCATTATCTCTAACCCATATACTCCAGGAAGTTTAATTTCTTCTCGCTAGTAATCACCATTAAATAGAAATTGTCTTTTTCTGTGTAAACACGTCATTAGTGAAGCTGGTTTCTGCAGGGTCCAGATTTCATTTTTATTAAAATGAAACATTTTTCGGCTCCTTACTGTGTCCGGAGATGAAGAGGATAATTTTAACCCGTTGGGTTGGCCACAGATAATTGCGCCGGCGTTTGATTGGGGCGATTAGGGAAATCTCCTCTTTTCATGCAGCAGAATTTGCATTTTTCCCCTTACTTCTCTGAAGCGGAGTCATGCTTTCCTACACAGCCAGTTTTAATGAGCGTTATCAATCCTAATGAATATATTTTCATCTTCACTTTATTGGCTTGTTTTTTCTTAGGGAAGGGCTGAAAAACAAGTCCAGGTTAAAACTCGGGGTGGGAAAAGGCACCGAATTTCAGCTCCTTTTTGCGAGGGTGGTGCTCAATAAGGGAAATCTCCTTTTTTTTTTTTTGCCATCGGGAGCATCTGAATTATTTCAGAGTGCCAAAAGCATCCCTGGAATGATGCAGCAGGGTTTTTTTGGGGGGAAAAGAGGTGGGTTTGGTGTCAGAGGTTGCCTGTCGTGCAAGGGCCATATTTCCCCCCCCAGATCTGCTTGCTGCAGATCTTTGCCCCCATCCTGCAGGGAACTTATGGGGCCTGGTGTGCTGCTTCCATCTCTCACCAAGTACCGCTCTCAAAAGACCTCTTTCCCCCCAAATACTCAAGAAAAATAATGAAGCTTACATATTTATATAAATACGTATATTTGATATAGAAAAATATGTATTAAAATATATAATATATTCTGTATTATTCCCATTATAGTATATATATTCCCAATATGGGAATAATACATATTATTTATTGCTGCCATATATATTGTATCATATCGTTTCATGTCATGTCATGTCATGTCATATATCATATCAATCCTATCCTATCCTACCATGCCATACCGTTCCGTACCATACCATACCATATATATCATATAATGTAATATAAGGGAATAATAGATAATATATATTGGAATAATACATAATATATAATATATTATTCCCATCATTTCATATATATCCATATATGGGAATAATAGAGAATAAATTATTTCTTGTTCCCATATATATTATAATATATCAATAATACATGAGAATAATATATTACTGGAATAATACATAATATATTATTCCCATATATATTATAATACATAATATATAACATATATGGGAATTAGGTGACCTTGTGGCCTCTCTGCTCTCTCCCTACCATACCCAGACCTTGAATTTTCTGGCCGCATGACTAAAAAGGCAAATTAATTCTGGATATACCATGTACTATATACAATCCATTCGCAACGCTCACTTTGGCTTCGAAAACAGAGTTTCCTCTTCCCCATGCTACCTGGAAAATCGTATTTGCAGACGCGAGGGAGCAACAGATCCCCCCAAATCCGCCTCTCGGCATTCCCAAAATGCAGTTTCCCTGCCGGTACGGGGACCCCGGGTGCAACGTCTCTCCCTGCCCCTCACCCGCAGGAGACTGAACGGATTTATTTAAAATCCCAGCTCGGAGGAGCGTGGCCAGAGCCCGGCCGCTCGCTGGTCGGATGCTGTTTGCACAAGCCCACTGGGGGACAGCGAGGGATTATGGGGCGACAGGAAAGCGGCTCGGCGAAGCTGATTTCAACCTTTTTTTCCCCAAAGTGCTCCGATGAGCTTGCTTTTTCTGTTCCCCCCCCCCCTTTTGCTTGCTTTTTTTTTGCTTTCCTTGCCTTTTTTTTGCTTTTCCTTGCTTTTTTTGCTTGCTTTTCTTTTGCCTTTCCTTACTTTTTCTTTTTGCAGAGGCATGCAAGTGGTCAGGCCTCTTTTCCCAGCTAGGAATATGGGGTGAGAAACGCCCTTTTTTGGGCACAAAGGCTCGTTTCTTCCCCAAATCATGTTTTTTGGGGGGGATATTGCTGCAAAAGGAAAGCATCGCCTGGGTAAGTAAATTCCTGTGGTTGCTTCTGCGCCCGGTGGAGCGTCCCACTAACATCCACAAATGCCCCAAACCAGAGCTTTTGCCCCTCAAAATGCAGCAGGATCATGGCGTGATTACTCTAGAGAAATTAAATTACACAGAACACCCGATTTTGGGCAAAAAGAGAGCGGAAAGAGCAATTTGTGGAAACAACAGGGTGCCGCATTGTGTCTGTCACCTGGAGTTTTGCAGCTGGGATCAGGGGTGGTTTCAAAAGCATCGGCCTGAATTTTGCAGGAAACTTAACCCATGTTACGGAGACGGTTGAACTGATTCAGCGCTTCCAGCCCAAGTGTCTGGAGCGATGCAAAGTTGCAAAGGTCCAGGCAAAGTTGCAAAAAAAAGGCAAACAGCCATTGCATTGCAAAGTTGAAAAAAAAAAAGCAAACGGGCATTGCATTGCAAAGTTGCAAAAAAAATGCAAATACACATTGCACTGGAAAGTTGCAAATGTGCAAGCATGCAGTGCATTGCAGAGTTGCTGAAACCTGCAAGCACACTGCTTTGCAAAACCTGCAAGCGCATTGCATTGCATAGCATCGCAAAACCTGCAAACAGATTGAACTGCAAAAACTGCAAACGCTTTGCATTGCAAAACCTACAAACACATTGCAATGCATTGCAGCGCAAAAACAGCAAACACATTGCACTGCATCGCATTGCATTGCAAAACCTACAAACACATCGGATTGCATTGCACTGCGTTGCAAAAACTTCAAACGCATTGCAAAGCCTGCAAACGCATTGCATTGCATCGCGAAACCTTTAAACTTGCAAAGTTCCTCAGGTGCCAGTGTAAAGTCAATTTATTGCCGTCGCCAGCAAATTAGTTCCAGTAACTCCGTGTTTTTCTGACGCAAGGAATGAATTCCCTCTTCTGTTTTGCCCTTGGAAACTCAAGTTTAATGATGGGAATCTTTCTTTGCACAGAGGATTACCCATGCCCCCTTTTAATTCATAATCCTTTTATTACCGTTTAGCTTTTCTTATGTGACCTGCTGACAATCCCTTTGCTTGCGAACCCGAATTTGTTGCTTATTATGAACTAAAAAATGGTTTATTATCCTTTGAGCAGGGTTTTTCCCTGCTCGGGCTGAGCAGTTTTGCAGATACCAACTCCAAAAGTTGCTTTAAGCCTGTTGGAAGCTATTGATGCCACCGGAAAATGGGATGCTCTGGCCGAGCATCGTTAGCGCTGGGGCCTTATAATTGTAATTTAATATTTGTTAAGTGATTGCGGTGTACTTTAAGCAAATAAAATTAAGCCTCGTGAGCACTTTTTCCGGATGATATGGAAAAATTTGTATTATATCTATTAGTCCTGGATGCTCAGCTCCTCGCCTCAGCGCTGGGGTGCATCCGTGGGGCTGATGCCGAGTGATGGCTCCGAGGCCAGATGGCGGGAAGCAATTCCACAATTTAGGATTAATCCTTATTTTTAATATTAAAAAAATTATTTAAAAATTTATTCCTGGTTTCAGGATGCATCCAGCTGTGGGAAAATATCTGTAAGCATCTTAAACCCTGGTTGGGTTGCTTGAAATTCAGCAGATGCAAAAATGGGGGCTTAAGGACCGAAATTAGTGCAAGGTTTAATTCTGGTATTTTCAAACTCTGGAGTTTATGTTCCCATGGCAACCAGTATTTTTATCCTCTTGGTTCGGTGCCTTGTGAGATGGAGCCGTCGGGAAATATCTTCCCTCCCGAGACCCGCAAAGGTGTTGGGGTCAGGTCAGAAGAAAAATAAAAATACATCTCTGCCCGCCAGTAAAAAACCATAAAATGCAGGAATTTGGATGATGTCCCTCTCACAACGGGCAAAAAAAGGGCAGTTTTGGGGATGCTGTGACCCAACAGGCCATGGGTCCTTGTGCCACTCTCTAAAACACACCAAAAAACCCAAGAAACAAATGAGAACAGATAATCTGTGCTGGAAAAAAATCTCATTTTCCCCTCTGTATCATTTTTAAACGCTCCAGTTTGGGATGCAGTTTTATGGGCTGAATTGGAACTCAAGGAACTCAAGAAAGTGAGGAAAAATATCCCAAAATTTCAACGGAATAAAATTATCCAGACCCAAACCAGCCTTTATCTGTGGAAAATTATTTATATTGAGCTGCTTTTGCTCTACCAAATCTCATCACTACCTTATTACCTGCGGTTACTTACTGGCATGATACATATTGGTTTTTTAACAATTTTTCCCAATTTTTTCAGAGTTCAGGTCTGCTATTTATTGTAATTTTTTTTTTTTCATTGGAGACAAGCGCCTTGCTGGAATTCCTTAAAAATCAGTGAAAGTGGAAAAAATTGCAGATTTTCAGGATTTTACGTATTTGGTCATTTCAGTAGGAACCAATGCCCATGGGTTGCAGTTGCAGGATGAGATGGGGCAGGAGACAGAAATGCAGATTTTAAGGTGAAAAGGACCTTGAAACTGTAGGATATTGCTCCTAAACCCCAAAATGAGGGGAATTTCACCCAAAAACAATGCCGGGAATTTAGGCAAAATCTAAATTGGGTCGAGGTTACAATGTTCTCCCTCTAATATTCAAATCCTAAGAATATAAATTAATTTTTAATATTAATGTTTTTCCCCGTGACGTTTCTAGCATCAACCGGCTCCTGGCCATTGGTAAAAACACTGAATTAAGCAAAAATTAAAGATTATTGTGCCGTATTTTTTCTCTCGCCTGACTCAAACAATGCTGTTGGCATAGAAACAGCCTTCTGTGGAAAGGTCACCTGCAAGGAGGGTGGTTTAGGTGTAATTCAAGGAGATTACAGGGGATTAGGGTGCGCTTATATATATTTTTTTATACAAAGATCGTGCGTGGGTATCCTAGTGTACATGTATATATATATTCATATATACTCATGTGCACGTGCATGCTCATATATATATATATTTATATATTTTTTTTTAAAGGAAGTATGATACAGGAGCAATATCCAGGAAGGTTTGCTAAATTAAAAAGTCTACAATAAAGGTTTTATTTTTTTCCTTTTTTTTTCATTCTATTTTTTTCCCTCCTCCCCGCCGCATGTGGTGGGGCGATATCGGAACTGAGTGCTTCTCCTCTGTGTTTTTCGCTTGGCTTTAATTAAACCTCAGGCAGGGCTGGAAAAATGTGGCGAGACGAGATAATTGCGCTTATTCCCTGCGCAGGGCTGTAGCCCGGGCTCAGGAAAAAAAAAGAGGAAAAGAAGAAATTTGGGGGAGATGCAAAGGTGATGGAGGGCAGCCGAGCCGCTCCATCGAGGATGATGGAGGTGCGAGCTTTGGGATGAAAAATTTGCTTTACAGCCCAGCAATGGCTCCAAAACTGCCAGTTTTCATCCCATTTTTGCAACGCTGCATTTTTACACCCTGGTCCTGGAACCAGAAAAATCAGTAAATCGCCTTTTTTTTTTTTATTACTGCAACTGGCCTGGATTACTTTTCTTTTCTTTACTTTTTTTTTTCCCCCTTTTTTAAAATTTTTTTTTTGGCAATGCATGGCCAAGGCAGGAATTTAAAAGGTGAGATCACTGGAAAAATTACATTTATATTGGATTAAAAACCCACCCCCTGTGCACATGCTCCCTGCAGCCGGCGTGAGCGCGGGAAAAAACTCCCAGTGCTGTTTCCCCTCCCCAGATCCCGCAAACTGATGGGGGTGAGGAGGTGTTGTTATTGCAAAATACAGTAAACCCCCCTCCCAAAATCCAATGTTGCCTCTTCTAGAGGAGAAAACCCTATCTTTTTTCCAGACTTTTCCCCCACTATTAAGGAAAATCAGTGCGTTGGAAATGGTTCTGGATGGTGGAAGGGGCTTCCTGCACCCTGATTTTTATCCTGTTGGGATATAATAAGAGAGAAAAGCTGTGGAAATATGGAATTAACTGGCAAAAAAAGGGTTCAGAGAGCCTACAGTAACAAAAATCCCTGTTTCTTTTCTCTTCCTGTGTAGCTATAACAGACTGTGGTAGCAAACATTTGGTTCGGATTACTTTTGGTGATTACAGCTTGTCAGAAAATATTGTTTGCATGCTGGAGGAAATATTATATTTTAACTTTGTTTTCATTCCAAGAAGTCAAAATATTGATTTTTTTTTTATATATATATATATTTTTTTTTTTTTCACAGTAAAATTCCAAAAGCATTTTCTGTTTGGACACATGGAAGCAAAAAACTATTGGCTCCGTCTGCAGACGTGAAATGTTTTGACATTTTAAAATGTTAGTTTCCAATTGACATTTCAACATAAAATAGCATTAAAATGGCACCGAGTGAAGCTGTTGATTCAAACCA
This sequence comes from Haliaeetus leucocephalus, assembly GCF_000737465.1. NCBI lineage: Eukaryota > Metazoa > Chordata > Aves > Accipitriformes > Accipitridae > Haliaeetus > Haliaeetus leucocephalus. Next base: position 73,958 of record NW_010973209.1, on the reverse strand, counting down.
AAAATTAAATTTCATTGAGGCATTTCAAAACATAATGTTTTCCTCCGTTCTGAACTAGTGCTTTGGAAAAAGGAGCATTTATTGCTGAAGAAATCAATTATTTCCCCCCAGTTTTGGTATTAAATAGTCCTGACCCACTTTACTGTCGGACAGCGGTCACCATGCTGGACCCTGTTTGGCTGCCCATTTCAGTGGAGATGAGACAGCAAAGAAGGGGTTTTTTTTCATCTAATTGCAATATTGGACAAATCACCACGTATTCCTCCGCCAAAAAACATAAAAAAAAAAAAAAATCCCCAAATAAGTCACATCAACTGAAAAAAAACCAAACTTGCATTTATTCCCATGTTGGTTGATGGCCAATAGCGTTGGAGGTGGGATGGGCCTATTCAGCAGGGAGCAGCTGTGTAGAAGATCAGCCAATAATATCTCAATGGAGAGCTGAAAAGCTACACCAACCCTCAAAATCGCTTTTACTCTTATTTATCCCAGTCTTCACAGCTCCCACTTCACGGTAAATAAAATGGGGGCCAACATCGAGCACCAATAAACCAGCCATGTCCAGCATAGGCGGCCATGTGGCAAGTTGATTGTGTGGTGTGTTGACTTGCATTGGTTCCTAATTAATTAACTGACTCAGTGTGTCATGTGATTTTAGTTATTTTTTTCATAAGTCATGATTTTGAGGAGGTTTTGGGCATCTTGGAGGTTCCTTGGGGGAAAGCAGCCATCCAGAGGGGGAAAGGCAGGAAGGGATTTGCAAGTCATGGTGATTTGGAAGTTTTCTCTGGTGCTGATGGAAGGGTTGAGGCAAACCGTTCCCTTTTCACTCATCACAGTTGGAAGCAGTGGGGAAGGGTCTTACAGTGGGTTGATGTGGTTTTGGTTGGAGAAATGGTGTTTCCAAGTGCCCAAAAGGTGATGAGCACCTGCAGCTGGAGAAGTTGGAAGAAGGTTTACTTCTTCTCCTGGTGTTTCTTCCATCACCCCAACAAAGAAAGACAGAAAACTCCTTTTTTAGGGTTTGGGTTTGGGTCCTCCAGTAGTGCCAGTCAGCATCTCTTGAGTGGAAATCCTCACTTTTTCCCCTGAGAAAGGCTTGTTTCTACCCTCTGACTTCTTCTCATAGATGGCTCCTCTTGGAATAGACCTCGCGGCCTCTCTCCACAAGTTAACTAAGAAATATTTCATAGAGGTGATTTAAGCTTGGGGAAAATTTCCATATGAAAAATTGCCATTTCCACTGGGTCGCTCAAGGGCTCTTTAGAAAGATCTTCTCAAGTTTGACCAGAATTGATGGCCAAGGCTACAACTGCAGAGTGCTCTTTTCAGCCCAAATTGCCAAACTAGGTTATAAATAGTCTCTTTCTGGGGATTTCTTGCAATATATGAAGTCACTTTATAGCAGCATTTGATTTTTATGGCAGTCTTTGGGCAGTTGGCTTGAGTCCTGCTTCTACGTAGTGTAGTCATCAACGCAGGGTTGGCTCTTCTCTGAAGGGTCAATGCGTTACTCATTGCCGTTGTTTAATAACTGCTCAGATAAATTCGTGTCAGTAAATACTTCATAACCATGTATTGTTAGAGAAGCAGAACATCTATTTTCAAGATCTTTCCAGAATTTGCTGCCTTCTTGCTTGAAATTTGACTAAAGATAGAGAAATTCTCAACTTCCATGGAAATGAAAATACCAAAAGAAATGATCTGGGAACATCCTAATGTTGAGTTTCTGGATGTGAACTTTATGGCTTCCATTAATTTTCTTTGAATATTAACCACCATGAATGGTGTGGGTTAACACCACGCCCGACACTCTATGGGGTAAATGCAACATCCAAGTTTACTGTCAAACTGCCAGATTTCATTTTGATGGAAAAAATCCTGAAAATACGCATCTTTCCATGAGAAACATTGGATTTTCTGGAACTGCATTTTTCATGGAAGACCTCTGTGATTTTTTTTGATGCACACTGAGTGCAGACATCGGTAATAACACCTTGTACCGAGGCGTGCCGATCACATGCAGCTTAAATCTATCACAGCCTTACTGCAGGCTATTAATAGTTTATTAACTCCATTTAAACTCTGCCTAAATGCTCCCGGTGTGCCAAGTGTCTCTGCGTAGAAATTATTAAGAAAAGAGGTTTTTAATCGAATTACGGAGTGGTGCCAAGGCACGTTTGCAACCCGCGCCATGCCCTGCATAGCCACATTCTGCAAATATTCATGTGCATATTCACTATATTGGTGAATTTTAGGGGATGTGCTCCCTCTTTCCGTAAGGATTGAAGCACTGCTGGAAAAAAATTGCTTTTCAGGAGCTTGTTTCAAGCAGCATTTCTTGCTGAGCCAACTCAAAGCCTGAGGTTTTGCATGAGCAACCAAAAGTGGACTGAAGTTTGCAGGGATGAATATTTGAAGCCGATCATCTCGGAGTAACTCAGGTAAGGGGAAAGCCCCAAATTTTAGAAATCTATTCCCATAACAAGAAAAAAAGAGTTTTTCCAGCCTGCTCCTACCTATGGGGAAACTCAAAGTTTGGGGAAGGGCTTAATGGATGGTGAAAAATTTTCAGGTGCTGGAAGATTTTGTGCCTCAGAGATGGGAACTTACAATTTATATTTGCTTTTATTGCTGATACTCTCCAAGGGGGGATCCCGTCATTTGATCTCAAGCACTCACTTCCTGCCAAACACAGAAAAATACTTTTAAAATTCATTTTCCGCCCCTCTTTTCACTTTGCTGTGATGTTTCTTTGTCTCTTGTTGGTCCCCGGGTATCGAGAGTCAAGCCGGGACATTAATATTGATGTGGACCTCAGTTATTAGGAGCTGCATTTCCGAGTGTGCCAGCAGCATATAAATACTATTGCTGGGTAATTAGTGAGCATCAAGCTGAGTTTGGATTGAGCAGGACTCGGTGTCCTACTTTTGGGGTTGGTTTTTTTTTTGATTTTGCACTGGGTTGTTGGGGTTTTGCCCTGAGTAGAAGCCAGAGAAATGGAAATCCCAGCTCAGGAGTACCTGGATGGTCAATGAAACAGAAAGAAGCAAAACAAAGAGGAAAAACTGGAAGAAAAAAGATCTTCCAGGGTTTTTCCTTTTTGAAAACCTCCTGTATTTGAAATGCAAAATCACTTCTCAGTTTCTTATTCATTTTTCACCTTTTTTTTTGGTTGCTTCTATCCCTTCTTGCCAGGCTGGGGTTTCCTGGTTTGTGATTTCTCTTCCTGTGCCCCACTTTAATTTTTCTCCTCCAGCCTTGTCAAAGTTTTGAAAAGCTTCAGTGTTGCCAAAGGACAAATGCAACTGGGTTGCTCTGGTTGGATGCACCTGAAAAATGGGTGCTCCTTGCATTTCCTTGCTCTCCAGCCCTTTTCTGGATGGAGGAAACCCTTTTATTTTATCGTCTCCCCCATTCCTTTCTCCCCGGTAATTACAAGAAGGGTTTTTCCATCCAAGCAGGGATGAGGAGACATCCCAGGCTTGGGTCTCTCTCACTAGATCCTTCCCTTTATCCCATAGTGGGGCTTCAATTGAAATGCTGTGTGAATAATTTAGGGGCATTTTGCATCTTTTATACCTCTGAACTTCCACTAAAAGGGGTTCTGAGATGATGCTGCCTGCAAAATAGCATCTAAAGGTGAAAAAACCCTCAATTTTACATGAGCTAAAAGGGACGTAGATGGGGAGCAGGTCTTTGCCAGGGAAGCCTCCAAACACGAGGAGGCGTAACACATTAATTTCACATGTTAACATCAGAGAAAGGGTGTCTGCAGTGAGTGCAGTTTGGGCCTGGTGTTTGCCTGCCTGGAAGCATTAGGAAAGTGGGGAGGTTTGGGATTTGTCATCCTTTGTGGGGAGCCATTAGGTAAATCATTGCCATGTGCTGCACCTGGGGGAAACCATTGCATCTTACTACACCTGGGGGTAAATGACTGTGGCTCACTGCATCTGGGGGGTAAGTCATTGCATCTCACTGCTTCTGGTCATAAATCACAGCGGCTCACTGCTTTTGGGGGTAAATCACTGCAGTTCACTGCTTGTGGGGGTAAATGACTGTGGCTCATTGCGCCTGGGGTAAATCATTGCGATTTACAGCATCTGAGGGGGAATCATTGCATCTCATTGCATCTGGGGGTAAATCACTGTGTCTCACTGCTTTTGGGGGTAGATCATGGCAGCTCAGCGCACCTGGGGTTAAATCACTGCTGTTCACTGCCTTTCAGGGTAAGTCACTGCAGCTCGCCACTTCTGGGGTTAAATCATCGCAATTGCCTGCATCTAGGGTAAATTGCTGCAGCTCATTGTATTTTGGGGGCGAATCACTGCAACCAGGGGTGCAACCTCAACTTCTTGCCCTGCTCCAAGCTGTCCCCGTGTTACTGTCCCCCCCCCTTTTTTTTTATTGCACCTCAGTTGTTGGCTTTCTCTCACCGTGGGGGTGTTCTGTGTCAAATCTTCCTGTTTTCAGACCTCTTTATCGCTTGAGGCTTTTAATAGGTTTGCTGGGAGGAGGCAGCCTCGTTAGTGGCGCGCTAACGGGAGCACGCCTGCATCTCCCTGCTTGCGGATGCTCACGGAGGACTTTTCCTTTTGGGGGCCAGCTGCATCCCAGGGCTGTACGAGCAGCAACATGTGGGCTTTGGCAGGGCGTCTGCATCAAGCTGCTGGAAAAGATTTTAAATTCCCAACTAATTTCTTTTCCGCGAAACAAATGAATCTTCAGAAGGGCCTTTCCTCGCAGCTGCTAAGCCATTTAATTTATCTGAGTCATTTACAATTTGTGATGGGACTGTTAATAGCCTGATGCAGGGATCAACATCACTTAGACTTGGGGGTTGGTTTCTTTTTTCTTTTTTTTTTTTCTGCCTTTTGGGTTTTAATTTCTTTCTGGATTTGCCCCCAGAGGCACAAAGCTGTGTTTGGAAAACGTCAGCTTCGTCTCCCCAACCCCTTTGTCATGCCGGGGCAGCTCGGGCTGAAAGCGCAAACCGCAGCCCACCCATGGGGACGTGCCGCCCTGCTACTACTTAACTGCTTCAAAGTACCTGTCTGTGATATGAAACATGCCGTAAAATGAATATATTCCAGATGTCCCTGCAAATTCCCCTCAGCTTTGCCATCCACCTGAAGGTGGCTGACGCGGCAAGGCTCCTCAGTCCCTGCTGCCTCGCTCGCTGCTTGAAGGAGCGGGATGGTGGCTCATTTGGGGTTGCAGTTTGTGGGGTTCGCCATCACCAGACCAGGGGGATGCCCCCAGGTCCTGCCCAGTGCAGTGTGGGGTGAGGAATCCAGCCAGTGAGGTCCCAGGGGGTGATTGGCCTCCTTGGGATTGGGGAAGGGGGGGTCTGTCTCCATCCTGGGGTTTTGGGGGGATCTTAATCCTCATGGCTGGAGGGCATCTCTCTCCTTGGAAAGTCTCCATTCTTAGGTTGGGGGATCTCCATCCCTGGAGTCTGGGGTATCTCCATCCTCAGGGTTGTGAGGGCCCTTGGGCTTTGGGGATCCACATCCTCAGGGTTAGGGGGATGCCTGTACTTGGGGCTAGGAGGATCTCCACTCTCGAGGTTTGGGGGGCCTCCATCCTTGGGCTTTGGAGATCTCCACCTTTGGGGTTGGGGGATCCCCATCCTTGGTGTTGGGGAAATTCCCATCCCTGGAGTTAGGAGGATCTCTGTCTTTGGCATTAGGAGGATCTCCATCTTTGTGTTTTGTGGAGCTCTATCCTTGAGGCTTGGGCATCTTCACCTTCAGAGTTGGGGGGTTCTCCATCTTTGGGATCTTATTCCTTGGGTTTGGGGGGGAATCTTCATCCTTGGGGTTGGCAGATCTCCATCCTTGGGGATAGGGGCACTTCATCCTTGGAGGTTCTCCATCCTCAGAGTTGGGGGATCTCCACCCATGGACGATCTCCATCCATGGATGGAGGACCTCTGACCTCCATCCTAGATGAAGTCAGGAGGACCCACAGCCTCCTCCGTACCACAATACCCACCTTGTGTAGGAGCCATGGGGGTCCATCCAGGCTCATACCCTTGGACAACTGCAGTTTTGGGATGATGGGAACCTGCACCATGAGCAGAGCAGCTTCCTACCTTCCAGCCAGCTCAGCAAACATGACCTTAATTTATTTAAAAGCTCGACAGAAAACACGTTGGGGTGTGTGTTTGCTGTTGAACGGGGTGCTTCCAGGAGACACGGGCAACAGTTTCTTTGGTACGCCCTGTATTAGGTCCTGGTTGGCTGGGAAGACCATAGAAAAGCTGGAATAATGATGGTGTAGAAGGCGATGAAGTAGGTACAAAAGCTAAAATTACTATTCATCGCTAATATGTTGCATGGCACTAATTAATTTTTAAACAGCCTCACTGGGGACCTCATTGCTAAAACATGATGTTTTCTCCTCCGGCACCATAACTGTTAACTCAAAACAAAGCAGAAGAAAGCCAGAAAGGATGAGGAACCGCAATGTCCATCAGACGGCAGCCGAGCTGCCTGCTTGGAGGAGATTTCTCTGATGGCCAAATCCTGCCACTGTACTTGGGGGGACATGCTCTGTTACACCACTCCAAGGGCATTTTGGGGGGGGTGAGGAGTCAAATCCAGCTTCCCTGGAGTGCAGAAATGTTGCCTGAGCTGTGAGCATGCTGGGAGCAAAGGGAAAAGCTATTTTCAGCTCTGCTCTCACCTGTCTCACTTTACCCGAGCGTGGCTTTCCTGAATATTTGTAGCCGTGTTTTATTACCGGTCTTGCAAGCCTCAAACTGGGGGGATTATTACCATGGCACTCACTCACATGTAATTTATTTAATTCAGTCTTTAGGAGTGCTAAGAACAGACTTTCCTCAACATTTTCATTGTTGCTGACATCTAGATCAACACCCAAATATATTTATTTGACATTTCCCATCACATGATATATGGACTATTGCTCCTAAAATGGCCAGAGCTGGAAATGCTTTATCTTCTATTTATGTTTAATTATTCTTTGATTATTTGGACACTTTTCTTGCCACCACCTTGAGTCCACCTATTAATTCCATCCTTTTAAGCTTCATCTTCTCCAAAAGAAGGGGAATTTAGCAAGCTTCTGCAAAGATATTTAAAAAAAAATGTCAAGTTCAGTGGTTTTACTTCCACCTCCCCGTTTAGCTTTTTATTTTAAAATTAGGAAATTTGGTGGCTCAGGGCAAATCTTCCGTGCCATTCTCTGGGGCTGATGGGTACCAGGATCTGGCCTGAACCAAGTCGAGCATAAAAAAATTACAATTGCACCATTGCAATGATCTTTTTTGCTGTTGGGGAGAGGGTTTGCCACATGCCGGTAGCAACCCAGGGGTCACAGAGGGCTGCAAACGAGGGGAGCACGTGTGCACCCCCAGACGGGGGTGATTTCTGTTTCCATATGGAAAAGGGATGTGGCATCTGGTTTCACTCCCAGCAGCTGGCAGCTTGAAGCCTGTGTTTTGCATGGTGCAGAGTAAAGAGAAAATAAAGTGTCGAATTGTTTGGCATTATCAAGGATTTCTGCTCCCCAGGACTCCTGCATAAAGAGATGGAAATTTTAGCTGCTAGAGCCAAGAAACACACAGAAGTATATGAATTTATTACATTTTATCTCATTCCCCTGCAAACAGCGCTGGAAATGTCAAAAGATCATCTATTGTTTCATCATTTAGAAAGAATTTTTGTTTTCTAGTTGTAATTTCTTTGATGGCTGGCTGTGGGGAAGGAAGAGAAATTGGAGCAGGAGATGGCAGGGCTGCAGCAGGTTGAACATGCAGGTTTGTCTGGCCGTGGAGCTACATGCATTTAAATTTCTCACATCCCGAGTTTTTAATTTAACAAATGTAATTAAGGCTGGGGTAGGTACTCGGATTATTCATTTACTCCAGATGGAAAAAATTAAATTGAATGCAAATTCCGTAATCAGACATGAAGTTGAGGATGTCGGACGTGATGGGGAAGTGTCAGCACATTAATCGGACTGCTTTCCCTAAACAGCACCTAAATCTAAGAGCCAGGGATTATTTGAATAATTGAGGTGGCATTTGATAAGGTATCTGATTGCTGATATCTCCTTAAGATGGAGCCCTAATTGTAATTCTCCATCAAGAAGGATTAATCTGTGTAACAGGGTGTGCTGGGAATAGTGTGGTATCAGGCTGCCTCCCTTGAATTTTGGTCTTTTATCGAGGGCTGCCATGCCCAGGGAAGGTGCCAAAGTGATTTATCACTTCTCCTTTTACTTTATACGTGAACCAGGAGGTCGTCAGGTAGCGTGGCTGGGCCTCGGGGATCCAGGCATCCAAGGCTGCCCGAGTCCCAGCAGCGTTGCCCATGGCCTTCAATGTTAGGTCTGTATTTTGGAGGTGCCTCCCAGCATTGGAGAAGGATGCATCATTGCATTTTGATGTCCCTTCTTAGTGTCTTCAGGGCACAATTAAACCCCTTTTTCCCTGTAAAACAGACATGAACTGTTCCGACTTCAGCAGAAGACCTTGTTGGAGGACCATGACTCCATCCACAACATTGGTCATCTGATGGGACCCTACCTTGATGCTCTTGGGGGCCAATGGACATTGACCATTGCTACCCCAACTCAACCTTGGCTGGGGTAGCAAGAGGAGCTTCCACTTGATTTAGCAGCAGACACTTGGTCATAATCATAGAAAACTTTTTTTTGCATTTGCGAAGCAGTTATGCATTCCAATAGGAGAAATAACATTTCTGTAGAGTCCTTTTCACTGCCAGCACTGTTGCTTCCTCTGAAACCAGGTGTGACAGGGTGGGGAGATGGGGATGGACTTTGCTTCTTGAATCCCACACTTTGGGTGATATTAGAAAGGATTTAAAATGGTGAAAATGCCAATTTAAAAAAAAAATCTATCAGTGTTGAAGATCCAGACTTGTAAACAAATAATCAGCGTGGTCGTTCTTTTTCACCTCTTCTATCTAGCAGCAAATGAAAAAAGAAAAGGGAAAAAGAGATGAAAGAGGGCAGAGAGGTAAAGCTTGAAAGATTTTTTTTTTTTTGAGAACGTGAATATTTTGAAACAGAATGTAAATGTAATACGAAAAAAGTGTGTTGGGGAGAAAATATTCATGAGCCCTACTGCAATCATTCGGTTGCCTGGCAGTGAAGAGGACAGATCATATTTCTCCTGTCTCTAAAGTAAAGCCAAATGTGGAGATTTCTTATTTCTTCTTTTTGTCCTACCATCCCACCTCCTCCTGTGGCTACGTGCTAATAGCCACTTCTGCTAAATGGGTGCATTAATTGTCTCGGTGATGTAATTTTAGCCAAGCTCTGAGCGGTGAATTCGCAACCAGAAAGGCAAGATTGATTCCCCCTCAAAAAAACCCCAACTTAAATCACTTGAGATAAGTTGGGCGTTATCTTAAGGTTGCAAATTGCTTGTTTGCTCCTCCAGCTGGAGCTGTTAATTCAGAACAATTAACACGCCGTTTAAAACGGAGATGAAGCATATGGAGACAGTCCCGGGGAAAAGAGCCTGTTTGGGATGGAGAGCCCCAGCATTTGCAAAATCGGATAGATAACTCCAGTTTGTCTTTCTTTTGAGATCCTGGCAGGGGTGTGGGGAATGACAGGAATACTGGGGAGTTTACGCCCAAAAAACCCTGTTGAACGTTGTTTTGCTAAGTTGAGTGATGCTCAAAGCAAGAGCCAACTGGGTCTCTAGACCCAACTAGAAATAAAGTGCTGACGTTCAATGCTGGGGTGAATTCACCATTGAGAGAGTGCTGTCACCACCCCGTCCATCCTTAAAATATTTATTCTTGATGAAGAAATAATGAATCTTAAAGTGAATCCTAAAATAATGCCTAGTTTTTTCGATGAGCCCCCTTTGGAGTGCCATGAAACGCTGCTCTGGCTTGATCCTTTAAGCCTTTTTGCAGCTTCATTTCGGATACCTGCCATCTATTTTCTCAGGTTGCCTTTTTTTTGATGCAGGTGAAGAACAAAAGCCTAAATCTGGAAATAAACAACAAAATACACCAGCAGTGGGTGAGCTCAACGTGCTTAAAATACTTCTGGGCCAAGGAACAAATAGGTGAGCTCCTTTTGTGCAAGAACATAAGGCACTCTATTAGATTTTTATGGGATGCTGTGTAAAATACTGCAACAGTGGAAGATGTTGCATTTTTGCAGCCCAGTGGTGGCTTACAGGGTGGTCGATCCTTCCTTCCATCCTTGCATCCATGCATCTGTTCATCTGTGCATTCTTGCATCTGTTTGTCCTTGCATCTGTTCATCCATGCATCCATCATTTTTGGTCATGTACCTCTGACCATAACTGCACACAAATTTTATTAAAGGCACCCAAAAATTTGTTTTTCCCATGAAAAAAACCACAAATCTGTATATTCTCCCTTGAGACGTTATAGGAATCAGTGTGGCCCAACATGCAGCAGCTTTTCACATCCCTCCCAAATGGTGGGAAAATGTGCTTTTCCACCCCAAAGCTAGCCCTAGGATTTCAGTTTTGGGAACCCCTGCAGCATGAACCTCCCGAAACCTGTGTCCGCCTAAGCTGTGAAAGCCAAGCAGGTCGTCTTTAAGAGCTTTTTCTGCAAACCCTTTCCCGTTATTCCCCGATCCGAGGATGGATGGAGGCAGCATCGGCAAATCTGAATAACTAATCAGAGTCCTCATTAACCCCCCGCCGAGATGCTCAAACATTCACTTTGCTGTTTGTGAAGCAGAAAAAAAAAAAAGGAAAAGGAAAAAAAAAAACCCACAACCTACCCTGCATTAAAATTGATGTGTTATTAATCCCACTGTTCCAGACCTCATGGGTACCGAATTTTCCTTCGTCTCGCCCAAGGCCGAACAGTATGGTGCCGCTTCTGCAGGACACTTTGACTTTCCATTATTTATTGACACGGCATAGCGAGGCCGCTTTTGTTCCCTGGGCCCAGATGTGCGCACATGTGCATGTCCAGGGGTGGGTGGGGGTCTAATATTTACATACATACCCCCTTTGGATAATGCAAATCGCCTATAGCAGGGCTCCATCAATGGACTCGTCTCTCTTGGACCGTGTTTTGTGGTGAAACGGCCTTGCTTTTGCAGAAATAGAGAAATATTGCGTGCGTATGGGCATGTCTTGCATCTTTTCACTCTCTTTGAGTAAGGATGAGGTTAGTGCATCATCAGGTTTAACTTGTGGGACTGGGAAGGTAGAAGGATGAAAATACAATATTGCTCTTGCACCTTTGAGCATCCCCAAGATCCAGCCCCAGCCCTTACTCAGACCCTGAGGATGCTACAGAAATTGCACCATGGAGGGAAAAAAAACAACAAATCAAAGGTTTTTATTGCAATGGTCCTCATTGCAGATGGCAGTGGGTGTTGCCAAAGTGCTTGGAGAGTCATGATCGGCCCTTGGAGCTCCTTAAAGAGTTAAACTGAAATTTGAGCTTTGATTTCTGCCTTTCTACTATTTTTCGTGTATATGGGGTTTCTTTGGTTGTCCCCATGGGTGTAGAGTTTGGGGTCAGTACAGCTTGCTCCTGGGCGTAGCATGGGGTATAAAAATAATTCAGCAAAACCGAGCAGCGTTGTTAAGGACTTTTCACCATTCATTGTTTCCACTTAAGTCAGAGGATCTGGTATTAAATATGTTAAAAAAATCATAGTCACAATTAAACAGCATTTATGTAATAAGGCTGGAAGCATCATGATCTGCTCACATTGGAAACAAGGCAACACGACAGGAAAAGACTTCTTACTTTAAAATCCTAGACTTTTTGCAAAAACCCTGGATTTTTTTTTTTTTTTTTGCAAAATGTCAGCTTTATTAGCATTGCCTTGCACTTAATTAAATCTTTATTAAGAGGGTTGCCCTTGGCTTTTTGCAACCTGGGTACATGCTGAGGTCCCAGGATGCTGGGTTCTCATCTCTGCTGTTGGATGTTATTCAGGTCAAGTAGATCAGGATTTAGGGCATTTTGGGGGATTGATTAGGGCATTTGGGGGGATTGATGGCTTGTCATAAATGGTGTCTTATTTATGACCCTTGGGCAGCTGCTCTATGCAACCATGAGTGTCCGGGACACCATGTATCTTGCTGGCTTGCGTTGCCCGTGGTGGAGCATATTGAAGGAGGGATCTCCTCCGTTGCCTTTCGCATCGGGAGGACTTCAAAGGCCTCTGCTAAACTTCAAAGGATGCCTTTTGAAGTTGCTAGAAGTGTGTGCTGGCACAAAAAGACTTATCTCCCTCTGCAAGGGTGTTCAGGGAGATGTCCCCGGTGGGGTTGGCTCTTGGTGCTCTTCGTGATGGGGACAAAAATGGCATCTTTTGTGCAGAAGCTGCACAAGCCCGTATTTTTGTCCTACATGCATGCAGCATCCAAGACCTCAGTCCTAATCACCTCCAAGGATGAAAATCAACCTACCAGAGCTTTTTTAGCACTGGCAGAGCCTTATTTATCTGCTCCTTTTCCTCCAGTCTTTATGTTTTGTTCACAAGGCAAGCCCAGATGACAAAAGTCTCTCCCACGGGATGGAAAAAAGTCTTTACGGGGATGAAGGATTGCTCAGAAACATGAGCTTTTTCATCACGCTGTCAGGACAAATCTAATGCAAATCAAGTCCTGGGTCCTCGATGTGTATTTGGCATCAGCCTGTGCATGCTCCAAGGCACAAGCCCGTAGGGTTTTTTTATTCTTGATCATAAATATCCTTAATATTTCAGCTGCTGCTGCAGTGGAAGAGTTTCGGACTCGAGCCCCTTCTGAGCACTTAACATAACATAGATTAGGTCTCTATATGTCTCAGCAGGACCTACGCTTGCCTGAGAACTCAAGAGGCATCTGGACCTTTCGCCCCTTTCACCAAGTTTTCCATGCTTGGGGGTTTCTTCCCCATTTTGCCCTGGAATCACCCAGTTGTTTCCATATCTCTCCTTGGGCAATGGCCTCGGTGATGTCCAGGTTTCCAGAAATGGTACTTCCTATGCAAGCTTCCCCATATGCCTGTCTTTTGGACCCATACGCCTGGCTGCGATGATGGATACAGGCTGTGAGGGCACAAAAATGCAAGTGTTATTATTGCAAGGGCTTTGGGATGGAAGTAGAACCAGGGGAAATGATTCTCATAGATCTCCCATATGGCCTCACCATGCGAGGTGACATACAGCGGAGACGCATCCCTCAGGTGTGCCTTGCTGATCTGAGGAGCTCTCTGGAGGTGGTGTGTATCGTAGTAGATATATCACGTATATATTGGGGATCTTGAGGAACTCTCTGGAGGTGATATGTATCTAGAGGTGCATATATCAGATGTACAATTGAATCTGAGCAGCTCAGCAGACCAAAGGGGGTGTGTGTGTATATATATATATACACACTAGACATATATCAGCAATCTGAGGAGCTCTGTACCGGGTTACATATATCAAGGCAGATATATCAGATGTATATTGAAGATCTGAGGAGTTCTCTAGAGGTGACGTATATCATGCTAGATGTATCAGATATATAATGGAGATTTGAGGAGCTCCAGTCAGGTGACATATATCAGAGATGTGTATGTCAGATGTATATTGGTGAGGAGCTGTCTAGAGGTGATGTATATCAAGGTAGATATATCAGATGTATACTGAAGATCTGAGGAGCTCAACAGAGATTATGTGTATCAAGGGACATATATCAGACATATATTGGAGATCTGAGGAGCTCACTACCAGGTGATATATATCAAGGTAGATATATCAGACATATATCGGAGATCTCAGGTGATGTTTATCACCTAACATAGAGGTAATATCTGGAGGTGATGTATATCAAGGGACATTTATCAGATGTATAATGGAGATCTGAGGGGCTCGATAGAAGTGATGTATATTCAGAGATCTGGGGAACTTTCTCTCTTTTATTCCTTTTTTTTGCAGTCAGACACAAAACACCCCTGTGGCCATGCTGATCCTTGCTCAGCCCATCTTTGTTTTTCCACTGGATTTGTTTAGATGGGTCTACACATTCCAACCACAGCCTCCATAAAGGCCAGATCCTTGGTAGATGCAGCATCATCTCTAACATCTGTGTGGACTTTTCCTTATTAAATAACAGCTGGGAACTCCCCTGTTTTTGAGTTAATGGCTCTTCCATAGTTTGTGCTATCTGAGCCCAAGTGTAAAAGCACTTTTACACTCAAGCAAAGATTGTAATTAACCAGGGGGGTGGCAACAGCCAGCGCGAAAGGGGAGCATGGCCAACAGCAATGCTGTTTCATTGCTTTTTTCCTTTTTTCTCCTTTTCAGACCTGGATTGTACCGCTAAACCTCAGTGAGATCCTGTCCCGGGGATTTGCTGCCCTCCAGGAGCCAAAAAGGGCAGGACGGGACTGCATTGCCTTTCATCCTTTGCGGATAGACCAGCAACGAGCACGCCTTCATTTTCTGGACACATCTTGGTTCGACCTCTATAAATCTGATTTATTTTTTGTCCTTCCATGGAGATGTCCAAACCTGCACGGGCAAAACCCTGGGGGTCTGATCTAGCTCAGCCATCAGCCCTGCTTTCACCTCCAAGGGGATATCCCCACCTAAGTTTTCCTTGATTCCTCCTATTTTCCCCACTATACTACAAAAAAAGTGCATTAAGAGTGGACTTGCCCACCATGGCTTCTCTGACACTGCCAGAAGACCTTCCCTAGTGCAGAAAGCTTCATCCTCTGCTTAATATTTCACCATCTCGTTTCATTTTCTCTCAATATTCAAATATTTCATCCTTTGCTTTCCCAGGTTGTGATCCCTACCCAGAAAATCTTGTTTTCGGGGTGGCGGGAGGACGCTTGCAGGGCAGCGGCTCCCCGAGCACCCCCCAAACGGTAAGGCTGCTTTGCTTTATATTAATTAGGCAATTATATATATTAATTGCACCATTATATGTATTAATTGAGCAGGATGTGGTGAGTCGTGACCTTGGTGGGGCTTTATTTGGGGGAATTTCTGCTCTTTTCAGGTACAGCCGAATTATATCACCCCTTCCCTAAATGCAGTGAGCATTTAGCGGGGATTTATAGTTTTTTGCTGTGTTTTGCTTTGGTTTTTTAGAAATCAGGCTGTGCAGAGAATCTTGCTTTAAAGCTCAAGTATTAAAAACATGTTGTTATGAGCCCTACAAGCCATGGCCAGCCTGGAGGAAAACACAGATATATTTTTGTAAAAATACCCTGAAATATGGGTTGCTATCACTACAAAATTTTGGCACATCAGTAGGATGTGGAGAAATGGTCACCAGCTAAAAATAACTGAAACATGGAGCTTAAAATAAGATGTACATGAAACCAAGGGTCTCACAGTCCTTTAGTCAACCCTGACTGCTAAAATTAGGGCTTGACAGAGTGACAAATGTGCTTGATCTGTGCCAAAACTGTAGGCACCCAGCAGGTGACAAAGAAAATAAAACCCCATTGGCTGCAACTTTCCTCCTAAAGGAGCAAAGAGAAATCTTTGGTCACTGAAAATGGAGGGGCCGCCTTCAATTTGTGCAAATATCCTGAAGAAGTGCCTGATTTCTTCCTAAACCAGTGATATTTAGGGTGGGGGCATGTCAGGGGAAAACGCAAAAGCTTCTTTTGGTCCACAGTGCAGCACAGCATCTTTTCTTTGAGTCTTTTCTCTTGAGTCTTGCCTTCTCTGAAGGTCCCTTTTAATAAACAGCAGCCAATAACGGCAGGATTATTTCCCTTAGGCTGCCCTTCCAGCACTGATTCTTGCTGGTGACCTTCCCTCAGCCAAAAAAACAGGATTAAGGATGTGATGAAGCAGCTGAATTTCTCATTAGTCTGGTTTTGCCCCCTTTCTAATAAAGCTACAGATTGGGTTCACTTTGAAATGACTTCTCTGGGGGGTCTGTGGGGGCTTAGGATCACCTCTTTTTGGGGAGATCCTCTCTGCCTTGATGCCTTCTTTCCAATCAGTATTTTGATGTGAGTCACCCGGTGCTTGTGTGAAAGGGCTCGGTGCCCTCTGATGTACTTTGGGCACATTGAGTTGTTCCCCTTGGAGGAAACTGAGCCCGTGGAGGACAGAAGCACGTGTCTGTGGAGGACGCAAGTGCAACCTGGCCTGGGAAGCATCTCCAGCAAGAAGACCAAACCCAACCTATTCAGCAAATTGTGCCAACAAGGTCCAGACACCTCCCACTGAAGATGCAGAAAGACGTGGTGATGGGTATCCACCTAATTACCTTCTGGAACAGAAGGCTGGCATTGCTCTAAGTGGTTAATGATAGAAATTATCTATCCTGAAGACATCTTCTGAGAAATAACTTGGTTCCCTTTAGCCTTTTCCACCTTGTATGTGGGTCCCCCCACTTTGCAGGCACAAAATCATGTCGGCTTTCCTCCTCCTGAAGCCTGTACGTCCACAGAGATGCACCTCAGAGGCCAGGTTGTACCTTTCATCACTGTGCAAAAAAAGTTGCAAAAAAAATTGGCACATCTGTCTGACACCATAAAAACTTCCCAGTCCTTTTTTGTCCCCAATTTTCTCATTGTGTTGAATTCAGAGCAGGCTGAACATATCTTAGGGTCTACCATTCAGAGTAAATGGAGAAGATAGCGTAATTAAAGGACTTCAAAACTATTTGTAACTCCCTAGCTAGGTAGAGCTTGTATAAATCACCGTGTCACATCTCAGATCTCTCTTTTGTCATTGAGGCTGGAAATATGGGGAAAAAATTGCTTTCAAATGGGCAAATGAGAGATATTTAAATCGAGGCAATTAATCTAGCAGCTCACATCGCAGTCTTTGGTGTCTTGTCTCAGGGCTTGGATGGGGACAACTCTCTGCTGATACCAGGAAGGAAAATCTTATTTTTGGCTTCTGGTTTGTAGAGTCATTTCTCATTGGGAATTTTGCATTTTAAAAGGAAATTCCGGGGGGAGGTAAGACCAGAAGGAGTCAGAGGGCTGCAAGAGAGGGATGTGAAGCGGAAACTCAGCGAGTCAGGAGCTCTGATTTATCTGCCATATGGGAAAGAGGAAAACAGCCGGCTCCAGAGGGATTTCTTTCCCTCTCCCAAAGGGAAAATTTGCAAGCGTGATAGCAGGATTTAGCAAGAAATGAGGCAGATTTAAGGGAGGAGAGGGTTTTATTAGGTGTGCTGCGGCATTGCTCTGTTTTCGGGGCTTTCCCACGAGAGGGGAAATCTTTGCACACTCCCATGCACATCTCGCCCATGTTTCTGCAGTTGGGTTAGGTCTGCTGCTTTTACCCCAATTTCTGCAAGCCCATCAAAAAGCAGGTTTTCATTTAGACCAATTTCTGCAAGCCCATGAAAAAGCAGGTTTCTATTTGTGTTTACCTGGTGCAATTATTCATGCAGGTGTTGGGAGATTTGCATGAAGCCTGTGGGTTTTGATTTGCAAAATAAACACCCCAAAAAGGCATTATTAAAATTTGCAGTGTTGCTCATGGGGTGTTTATGGGCTGCAGCAACAGTTGCAAAAAGTCATTACATAGTTTGTGGTGGGATCTTTGCTGGAATTGTTGGCACACGTCTACTTTGAGGTTGCGGGTGGGTTTTGCACTGGTGTTGGTCTGATTTGCAGTTTGCAATACTTGCGCTGGCTGAG
Source organism: Haliaeetus leucocephalus (assembly GCF_000737465.1). Classification (NCBI taxonomy): domain Eukaryota; kingdom Metazoa; phylum Chordata; class Aves; order Accipitriformes; family Accipitridae; genus Haliaeetus; species Haliaeetus leucocephalus. The sequence goes on along the minus strand of NW_010973209.1, from coordinate 56,343 downwards.
AAGTTGGTGAAGGACTGCAGTTGTCAGTTTGGGATGGAATAACGTGGCTGATGGTTAATTTTTTGCTGAGCAAGACTGGTTTTGAGTATGTTTCTTCTTGGCTGCCCATCCGCAAAGCAACAGCTCTGATGTCGCCTTTGCTGGTGGGACAGAAGATGTGTAAAAACCCCAAATCTCCCATTTTCCCAGCACCTTGTTCATCTCAGACCCATACTTAAGCCTCTTCTTCCAGCCCATCTCTCCAAAACTCATCATGTATATTTACTGTCCTCCAGGAAGCTCCTCTGAACCTGGCTGGGACCTTGGGGCTGGGACCTTCCCATAGCAAGACTGGCGTGGGATTGAGATTTGGTGTTTGCACGATGGAAAAGTGGGTGCTCAGTGATTCCTCTCTCATGGGATTAGCAGGTTGCAATTGAAAACAAAGAGCACAAGGCAAGGTTTGAAAGCATTGGGCAAGATTTTGATCATAAGTTATTCACAGTTAGTTGCTTGCAGTGAAGAACTGTTGGAAAATTAATCCAGTCCCTATTTTTTGCAAGCACTCTCAAGGCTATCAGAAACTTTTCCTGGAAATTTGTGTCCGGCAAGAGGAAATTTGCAGATTTTTTCAGTTCCACAGCTACGTTTCACTTCAAAGCTTTTTGATTTGCCCTCTGAAAAAATTCACAATTTGCTCTTTTGGGAACTTTTGTTGGGCCGGGGGCTGGATTGCACAAAATGCAAGTATTTTCAGGTTACTTTGAAGGAGCTTCTTTGATGTTTCCCTGTGCCATTTTGTTTTGGAAGGTGCTTTAATGGTGTCCCTCTATAAAAATAACACTTTAAAATGTATGTAGGTATCTCAGCTCTTCACTTAAAAAAAAAGAACAAAGTTGTTTAATGCTGCTGTTCAAGGTACATTAACCTTGTCTACTAAAGCTCTGACTGGCTCTTGCAGGTTTTATTCTTGTGTTTATGTTGCAGAGATATCCCTGGAGCCTTTTAGGGTTGGGTATCTTTGGAAAGGAGAGAAATATTTAGTGGTAATTGTTGTTCTCATCGGAAATTCATTGTGGCAGCTCCCCCCTTTCTGTGGAGCTGGAGTTGGGAGGAGGATTTGCGAATATTAAATAAATAAATGCGAATATTAAATAAATAAATGCTGTTTTCCCCTGCACCCAGGGGAGATGTCCCATCCGGTGACAAACCAAACCGGTGCTTGGCAAGAGGTTTTTGGCATTGTCTGACATGGTGTTTCCCTCTCCCTTTTACTGAAGTGCTTATGCATTGACCCAGAGCTTTTTTAGGAGAAAAATAGAAAAGGAGTTTGCTCTGGTCCAGGGTTTATCCTGCAGAAATATCAAATCTCCATCTGCTTTAGCCCGTGGTTGTAGCAGAAGCACAGACTCGATTCATCCTTTTTTATTGGGAAATAACCTGATAACTGGATGCTAGGAAGGTTACAAAGGCCAGCATTTAGGGAACCAGCATCTTGGCTGAGAGCAAAAGATGCTCCCAGTGCAAAAACCCTCCTGGGTTTGGATAGAGGAAATTTGGCTACCAAATATTCCTAAAAAAATTAAAAATCTTTCATGGTGCAGTGGTATTTCTTGCACAAATGCTCCTGATATCCTCAGATGAGGCATCATGCAAGCCCACTTGGAAGCAACTTGAATGTGAGGAATGACCAAGAATGGGTGATGTCTTGAAAAATGGGATTCTTCCCCATTTTCAACCATTTAAAAGCATTTGGTTTATTTTTAATGAGCTCAGGGTGGCATAAGGGGGTTCCTTTAATAGCTTGTGAAAGCCTAGTGTTCATCTTTCAGGGTAATGGGTGAATTTTGGTAAAAACAAAAAGGGCAAAGGTTGGCAGATAGAAATGAGATGTTCAAGAGCAAGAGGGTCACTCTCGATTCACTTTATGACCAATGAAGAGTTGGCATCACCCGCCGAGGGTGAACCTGTCCTCACTGGCGGTTCAGAGCAAGATGTATCATCCTCTGGAGGTGCCTCTCCCTTCCCCCTCAGCTATATTTCTTCATTTTAACTTAGATATATGCATATAATGAATGCATATATCATAAACTTCATCATGCACAAGCCCTCCATGAAGATGGAGGCATAAAAAAACTTGCAACCTGCTGTGGAGAGAGCATGACTAACACAGCGTCATTGCAAATCTTAAAAAAAAAAAATACCCTTTAGAAAAGGCAATCTTCCCTTCATACAGAAAAATACCTTCCTGTGGCCAGGAAAATGTCCTCAAGTATCTCTAACAACTTTGAAACTTTGGGTAGAGAAGAGGAAATGCTTGAAAAGCTGATTTTCTGATTTCTCACATTGAGTCCTCCATTATCAATTGCATGTTTTGCTGCAGGGGAGAAGCTGCTGAATGAGCTAGAAAAAATGATCCCCATTTTCCCATTGATTTGGAAACAAGAGTTGCACCTTGCAAAGCTAATGTTAACATTATCCACTGAAAACACTAACATGGAGTCCAACAATGTGATTTTTTTTTTTTTTTTCATTTAGCTCTATTTCTAATACAGTTTTATGGCTGTTTTATTAATCAACAAGGTCATATCCACCTGGGGAGTGTTGAACGACCGTCTGCAATACTTTGATTTTTTAAATGTTTTGAGGCATCAGTGACACCCCCCCCCCAACTTCTCAACTTAGTCTTTAATTATTTTTATTTGAAAGAGGAGGTAATATATTGCTGGCAAAATGCAGCCTATAAATTTGAGACTCTTTTAGGTAGATGCAAGCTCTTCGGGAAATACATTTTCAACTTAATGGCAATATTTCAGCGATAGCTGAAATAATTTTATTTCATAAGGAAATTTAGGATACTTTGATTTCAGGTCGCTGCCAAAACCTAAAGTACTGCCACTTCTGGAAATGTAAGAGCCTTTATGGGTTTTATTGCTCACCATTTCTTTCCTCTGTGTAAACACCCCGGGAGTTGGCTGCAATTCTTGCCCTCCTCAAGCCCCAGCCCCCCAAAATTCACTCTTCGCCCAAGATTTGATCATTGCCTTGAGCTGATCTGCAAGCAGTTGGCAGGGGTTTGGCGATGCTCTGCTCCTTTCGTCATCTGGATGCCTATGGTCAAGAGCTCATGCAGCTAAATTGATTTCAGAGGTGGGAAAAAAAAAGAGGATTAATGCATAAAATAAAAAACATAAAAAATTAGAAAGGATTAATGCATAAAATAGTAGCTTTCGACCCTTCCCTACGTTTGGCTGCTGATAAATCCATGGGGCTGACAGCTTTGCACTGTTATCCTGAGATTCATGGCTGGGGGCTCCTGCGTGAAACACCCGTCTGGCTTTTCCCGTGAGCGCCAGGCGCTTCCCCGGATATTTACGGCACCCGAGTGCATTTGTTTCCCCCAAGATAAATATACCACTATCGGCAACAGCTGTCTCTCATTTTTTTCCTTTTTTTTTTTTTTTTTTTTTATTTGGCTGTAAGTCCTATTCTCCAAACAAATCAACGCCCATAAAGCCTCAACGAATGGCTTGATTTTAGCAGGTTAGATGATATTCAGCAATTAAATTGGGCTCCCGACTGCCACCTTCTGGGAATATATTCAACCGAAAAGCTCGCACCCCACAATAAATTGCCGCGCACTATAGAGGTAGGCTCACTCCTGGCACGAACAATAGATGCCAAGTAGGGTTTTTTTTTTTTTCCCAAAATAGCAATCTCTTTTTTTTAGCTTCCCACCGAGATGTCTAGACCGTCATGGTGCTAAATTCTGCTTTTCTCCAGCTGCAGCTATTTCTGGTGGGGAGGTGTTCCCCTTGGTGTTACCCCTTGAGGACGTGGATGCTTGCACGCTTGCAGCTGCAAGCGGAGATTTGACATCGGACACTGAAGATTTTAAGCCGCGAGTTCACTCAGGAGCAGATAATTTTGCCTCCTGCTATTTTGCTGTTGGGAAAGAAAGATGAAAAGCATCATTTTAATCCCATAAATGCAATATCCTTCTCGCTGCAAGAGGTCTGTGTCATGCAAGGACCCCGGTCTGCTTTCCCAATGCACAGGATTTTGGGTGTGCTCTCTTAATACTCAATTCATGGATCATCCATAGTATTGCAAAGTAAAAAAAAAAAAAAAATTATTCATGCAGAATAATAAGAATGGTTGATGTTCATCCCATGCAGACAGTACTTGGCTTTCCATGTGGATATGGTGCATTTGTGCTCTTGGTGCCTGGTGGTTCCTGTAAAGCCTGAAGCCTCATGGAGAAGACTGGCATATTGTGAATCTTCCCCCAAACAACTGTTGACCTCACTGAGAAGACGAGAATATTACAAATCTTTCCCCAAGCAACTGTTGACCTCATGGAGAAGACCAGAGTATTGTGAATCTCCCCCAAAAAACTGTGTAGACTGATATGAAGACCCCAAATGTGCCTCGGTTTTTACTGACCTCATCAGTATCCCTGTTCCTCTGCCTTGTGCAAGAGCGTTTCTTCCTGCATGTCACCATTTCATGGCAAAAGTGACACTGACACTATTTTTTGGTAGATCCCCTCACAATATCAGAGGACTTTACATAACTTTTTGCATTTCTTCATGGGATGGCACCACGGCCTTTCTCCATATGAGAAGTCAGTGGGGACCCCAATGCATTGATGAGCATCACAACGGGGCAAAGCCTTCGAGAGATGTCATCTTTTACAAAAATGAGTCATTGCAGGGAGAAATGCACTTCTGAGGGCTCTGGGGAGATTTTGCTAGGTGGCTTTGTGAGTTGGCTTAACACAGAGCTTAGAGACTCGGAGAGGACTCAGGACGGGGGCGGGGGGGGTTGAGGATTTAAGCAAGATGATTGGCTTTTCTTCTGAAGCAAGCACACAGCTGCAGTGAAATAATGGGAGAGGGGGCATTCTGGGGCCAAGAGTTCCTTTTTGGTTACATCTGCCATCAGTTCTATCCTTGGGGACAGCATCCAGCCAAGACCTCCTCTACAAATTTGTCCCTTCCTGGTGCCCCTCTTTTTCCCCATCTCCTTGGGACCCGAAGATACCAAAAAAGAGTCTGTTTTCCCCCCAAATAACTATGCATTTACGGAAAGCAGAGCAACTTCAAGAGAGTTTGGGGTGGCATGTCTCAGACTGCCTCCTGGGTTCCATAGGGATGTCCATAGGGGATGTCAAAATCAGAGTTTGCTCCCTGGTTCAAATCAAGCAAGGGCTTAAACCCTCTTTCCTCATTTCTGTGCATTCAGTTGCCATGGGGTCGGTCAACTCAACATAGGAGTCAACTGGGCTGGTCAGCGCAATGTAGGAGTCAACTATGTCGGTCAACTCAACATTGGATACTCAATGTCCCTTCTGGATTGAGCATGCAGTGCATGAGGATGTGACTCCATGGTGGCCAAAGGCAGAGAGACAGGGTTTTTTACTGTATAATTGCAGAAAATGGAAAGTTTTGCATTTATGACTTGTCTTCCTGCTTCCAAAAAGGAGGAATAACTGGAAAGGGGATGGGAATCCCCATTTAGGCACTGCGGTTATAGGCATAAGGGGTAGAAAGAAAATGGCCTGGGTGCACCAGGGTTCACAAGGGGGAAGATATAATGAGGTTTGCTGATGGCAACCATCATCTCCAAGAACTCTGCCTTTGCCTGGCTGCTGTCCAGGGAAGATCTTGCCAGCAACCCCCTTCGCTTCACCCCTGATGCATTCCTTATCCAAAATCACAAATCTCAAATAATCATCAGATTATGATAAGGGTCATCAAATGATCTTGGGTTTCTTCCAGGGACTGGGTGGTGGAGCACTGTGCTGGGGTGCTTGTCACCTCTCCTTTCTGTCCCTTTTTTTCTCCTGTCCCATGGGATTTCTTTTCAGGGGGAGATCCCGCTTAATCCAGCGACATTTCTCCCACCCACAGGTTCTCGATGTGAGTCCCACCCAGGATGCACCATGTCTCCCCGGCACCGGCTCTGACGATGATGGCCACCCAGACGGTGCCCCCTCCTCCCTACCAAGACACCCCGCAGGTGAGTGTCCCCCAGCACCCATGGGCTCCTCCAGACCCCTCGTGACTCCCCCAACTCCTGCATTAATTACCCTGCCTTCCTAAGTAATGATCATTACAAAATATTTCACCCCAAAACGTTCATTTCAGAGACTGGCAAAAATTAAAACCCCTCTTGATGCAGTCTCCAGGATTGAAGGGGTTTGGGTCAAACTATGGGTGTTTTTTCCCCTTTCTGGCTTATTTTGGGGTCGCGGGGTCTTCTTGGAAAGCCAACACGGTGGTGTGTTTGCAGCCAGCAGGTTAATAAGCTGGAAAGACGAAATGTCTGGTTAAACCGTGACGGATTTAGCTGTAGGAATCGCCTTTTGATTTATCCTTATGGCATTTTTTGGCAACCCATGGCAGGGGGAAAAAAAGACTTCATCTACAATGTTGCTTTAAGGGGTCAAATAACTTTTCCAAGCATCCTTACAGAGTTAAGTTATTATAAGAAGAGGAGTTTGTCCAAGAGAAACTCTGCCGGAGCACCCCAGTGGGCTGGACGTGGTGGTTAAGGTTGGATTTCAGAGATGGTTCCGCACCTCGCACCCCATCCCAAGATTTTTGGGGGGGCAAATCCACATCACATTTCCACTTTCCCAGCTACAGTGACCAAATGGGGATGATCTGGATTGAGTGCTGAACCGTCTCTGCATTCAAAGCAGCTTTTTGGGGGGATTCATATGGGAAATTTTTAACTTTTCCCTCATTTGCTGCAAATCTTGGCTGCAAAAGCAGAGAACTGTCCCCTCCCAGGGAAAAAAAAAAAAATCAAGCCTGCTCTCTGCAAGCTAAAATAAATACATTGACTTTTACACCCCCCTCTGAAGCCACCCGGGTCTCCTTTCTGCTCGTCTCCTTTGGTGGGAAAAGGTCACTTCTCACAAACGACACCTTGGTGGGGTTTTTATGGCTCCTCCAACTTCTGTGTCATCATTTGCTTGCTTCGCTGCTCCGCTACGAGAAGGGGTTTTTTTCCCAATTTCTTTTTTTTTCCCCACGATGAAACATATCACCTTTCTTGCTTACGCAGCAGGGAGCTGTGACGCTGTTTTAGTCCTAATGGGCAATTTAAGGGACTTTTAAAATAGCCGAGATTTCCCGCAGCATCCTGTGGAGATGTCCTCCCTACCTTCCCCATTCCTGTCCCTTATCTGCCCCTCTGTTTTAATACATTGCATTTTGGGGACCCTCAGGAGCATCGTTGCTCAAAACCCTCCTTTTTTTCCTGTCGAGGGGGTTGCTCAAGCATTTTTGCTTCAGTTTAGTGGGTTTGGAGGAAAAGCTCCAGCCAAGAGCTGCTTTTTTTGACTCAATGCTGTGACTGCTATGAGCTTTTTACCTGAAAATTTGGGATTTCTAAGGTTTGGAAAAGCAAATTGCACAAATTTCCTCTCCCCAAAGACAGGGAAGCGATGGAGATGGTTGGTGATAAATAAAAAAAAATCAATTATTAGAGCTACAACCAGCTCCTTAGCATCAAGGGGACTATTTTGGGGAGAAAAATGCTAAAAAGGGGTTTGGGGAGCTTTGCATTAGTATTTTACTGCAGAGGCTATGCAAGTGATCACCCTCACTGTCAGAAATGTGCAAAATGAAGCCGAAATGATGGGAAAAGCTGATTTTTGGAGGAAAAAAATGCTGTAGTAATCACCTGGTTCTGCTGAAGGGGTGTAATATGGAGCATCATTTATACTGAGCGTGATCACACTCGCCAAGCAACTCAACCTGTTGAAAATCTGCATGTTTTCCATAATAAATTAAAAGCAAAAGCCAAGGTAAAGTCTTCAGCCATTTCATTGTCAAAGTTAGCAAAAGGAGGTAGTTTTAAAAATAGGCATTTTCAGCACCGAAAGCGATGAAAGCAGCTTTGGCCCCCGCAAAAAGTGCCTTTTGGGTGGTTCCATCAGGGTCAAAAATTGAAAATTATAAAGATATAATTTTTTTACTTTATAAAAATATATTTTTTTAATTATAAAAATATATTTTCAAAAAGTCACAGATTAAAAATTGGGTGGAGATGTTGATTTTTCAGTAGGATCAATGAAACTCCCCAGCTCCTGGTGTCCTCAGCACGTTTTCGGGCTCAGAACTACTGTTTTCAGCATGTATGATGGCAACAGAGAAATTTCACTGTGAAACGCTAAGGAAGAGGGTAAATATTGATGATTTAGGAGATTTTCTTGCCCTGAAGACCTTCAGCGTGGTTGCTCTCTAGAGATGACGCATTTGGCCATAGTCTTCAAAAAAACCCTAAAACAAGAGGGATTATCACATTTAAACCTGCGGGAAGCCCCGCCATTGCCTGGGGAGCAGCCGCTAACTCCGGCAAAGGATTTTCTTCCTAAAGAAGTGAAAAAGCCAGAAATATACTATAAAAAAGAATATAACTGGGAAGTGATGTGCATCGTCAAGCAAGCGGCACCTCAAAAATCTCTGTTTTAACTGGGAATTTTGCAAAAATATGGGGGTTTTTTTGACTTTCTTATTGTTTTTTTTACATGTGATTTTTACCTATTTTTTACAAATTTTAAAACTCTTAAAAAACTTTTTTTACATATTTTTAAAGATATTTTTAACTTTTTAAACATTTTTACATATTTTAAGATTTTAAACATGTTTTTACATATTTTTTAATGTTTTAAACAATTTTTTTTACATTTTTAACATAATTTTTTAAACTTTTTTTTAACTTTTTTTTTACTTTCATATTTTTGCCTTTTTTTTACATTTTTCCCCCCTGCAACTATTTTTGGCCATTAAAAAAAAAATTAAAAAAATCCCTGCCTACATTTTTTTTCCACACTTGCTTTCATACCCAAATCCAGCCCCTTTTCCCCCATATTTCCCCATTTTCCCACTGCTGAGATGCTCACGCTCCTGAGCCAGAAACCTGCTGCCTTTTTCCTCCTTTTCCATCCCCACCTGCTCCCTGTGTATCCATTTTTGGCTGCATTTTTTCCTTCCTCTTTGCCCAGCTGCAAATACTCGCATCCGAGCATCCTCTTCCCTCTTTTTCCTGCTGACCTGGGATTATTTTTATTAATTTTTTATTATTTTCTTTAGTCCAAGGTGAGGTAATGGCTTTGAAACAGCTGCAGAGGAGTCTTTTTTTTTTTTTTTTGGGTAATAGCCCAATTAGTTGCAGACACGGTTGGAAAGAGCCAGCTTGGCGGGATTTCGGGGCAGGACGTGAAAAGTGCTTCGGTGTCCCAGTAAATGAATGTAATGAGGGGAAAAAATTAAAAAAGGAAAAAAGGTGGTGGTGGGAAAGCCATTTTTTCCCCAAAAAAGTAATTTTCAAGGGAGATAATAGGGATGAAAAACGGGAAAAAGAGAAAGAGGACGGGGAGATATTCAAAGGCATGACTGGAGCATCCCCAAACCCACTTGCGGTTTGATTTTAGATAGAAAATGGGGGGAAAAAAGAGAAATCCAAACTGCTGGGATAGAAAGGGGAAGTGAACCCCAAATTTTCACTCATTTATTTAGCACTGGGAAAGGGAAGAGGGATGGAAATCAATCCCGCTTCTGGGTTGGGAGAGTTAGAAATTAAATAGCGCCGGGTGAATTTCCAGGTGCCGGAGCCAAACTTTGGAGTTATGAACAATAAAGGAGATTAAAAAAAAAAAAAAGCACCATATTGACAGCAAAAGGTCAGGCAGGAGATATTAAAGTCAAACATTTTAAAAGCAAAAGGTGTCGCGGTTTTGGCCTGGCTTGGGTTTACGCAGCTTTTAAGAGAGGCAAGAAATCTGCTTTTTTTCATGGCAAGAAGCTGAGTATAAGGGTGGGTTTGGCTGGAGAAGACCATGGGCATACACATGTATACACATAAGTATTTATATATATATATATGTCTGTGTGTGTATACACAAATTTTATTTATATGTAAATAATCACAGAAATAAATATAGAAGTATGTTAGAAAAATAAATAAATAATATATAAAAATATTTTCTTTCTATATAAACAGACAGAAATAAATATAATTGAACAAATAAATAATATATGTAGATATTTTATTTCTATATAACTAAACACAGATATGAATACATAAGCATATTAGACAAATAAATAAATTATATAAATAATATTTAACAAGAGGCAGAGGTTCCATTTTGCTACCCAGCTCAAGGGAGGATTGAAGATTTACTGGTGAAAACAGGCAAATGCTGATTTTTTTACATTTCGACACCAAAGCAGGTGAAGCACTGTCTTTGCATTAATTTTCCACTGAGATTTTGAGCTAAAACCACTGGATTTGGGGGCTTGCTGATGCATTTGAACCCAAATCGATTAAAATTCTACTTTAACTTTTTTTTTTTTATTTATTGAATCTTGTGAAGATAAAGCAATGTGTCATCCGCAGCCCGGCAGCAAATAATTCAGATTTCTTTAATGCAGTTGATAATTTTAAGTGGAGATTGCACCTAAATATGTGCAAGCCAGACATGTGGAGGTGGAAGTTTTGGGGGTGATGCTGGAAGGATGTGCAATGATTTGCACATGCGCTGGCACGCATGCATCTCACATCTTAAATACAGATATTTACCTAAAAAATTACAATTTTTTAAAAAAGCAAAACATTAGGTAGCAGAATGATTTATCTCATCGCAGATGTAATTTTACCTGTAGATTTCCAGCCCCAGTGCCTTGCGATCCCCATTGCGTCGGCAATCTGGGGCAGCATCAGGGCTAAAGATGGGTGATTTGGGCACGGGCAGAAAAAAGGTTGATTTTTTTTGGCTGGCTTCTCACAGCACAAAAATGACTCATTCCTGGGCTTGGCAAGTTGGAAGAGGCTCACGTAATTTTGGAAGAAAGTTTAAAATGCCTGTGTGTCTAGACAATAATACCTGCTTTGAAAAAAACCTTGGCAAGCAGCACCGTTGCAGCTGATTTAATCTGGGACTTCTGCAAAGCATCCCTTAATAAATTACCCCCCGCCTTTGCTTTGCTGCTTGTGCAATAAGGATGTCGGGACTTTTTTCCTGTATTTTCCCTAAGTAAAAAGTGGGGAAAGTGGGAATAACCTAAATCTGCTGTTGCCAGGATTAGATGAAATGCAAATATATTTTTACCTCCCCCCAAACCATCCTGCTCAGAGCCCCATCACGGGGCTGCCTCCTCCTAAATTTTGAAAATTGAATGCAGAAGGCTGCAAAACTTGGTGGAAAGGTGCAACAAACCTCATTTTTGTTTTATTTTCTTCCTTTTTTCTCCTCCCCTTTATTTCCCCCCCCCCCCCCCCCCCAGATGACAGCCACAGCCCAGCAGCCCAGCAAGGCACAGCCTGTCCATCTCACCACGCCAGCGGCGGCTGCCAACGTGCCGGTATCCGCCGCGGCCGGCGACCCCCAGGCACAGCTGGAGGCCGACAAACGAGCCGTCTACAGGTGATGCAAGCTAATATCAGTGCACATTAATTAATTAATGAATGCCTTAATGCATTATTTCATTAATGCATTAGTTATTGTAATGCATTAGTAATGCATTGATTCGGCGGTGCATTAATGAATGCATGGGTTAATGCATTGATTCGTTGATGCATTCATTATTATAAGGCAGTATTAATCTGCTATTATTCTAATGCATTAATTAACACACAGGAACGGGGGGGATTAGCAATTAGCTCCTTTCTAGCAATAATAACGCATGGTGGTGGAGCTCCTTCATAGACCTCATTTGCAGCATCTCCCCCAGTCCAAAATATTCCCCCCCACCCCAAAACCCCAAATGAGCCTTTTTCTTTTTTTGGCAAAACCATGTGATATGGGGCCAGAAAAGCACCCAGAAGGAGCAAAGTCACATATTAACCTGAAATACGCAGTTCTTGCATCCATACAGGGTGCCAGCAGCAATGGGTACGGGATGGATGAGCCCCTCTGGTCCCCTTTTTTTTGTCACTTTGGAGATAATAATATATAATATGGTAATATATGTAGTAATGCTATCATATAATTGCAATAAGTGACATTATAACTATGTAAATAGTATAATTATATAAGTAATATGTAATTATATAAGTGATATGTAATTATTTACAATATTATGATGTACGCATTAATGATGTAACAGTAACGTATAATATTATAATATAATCAGGGTTACGGTTTAAGGTTAAGAATTAACCCCCCATTAATGGCCAGGGCTGTCGGGGCTTGTGACCCAAAAAATTGCAGCTCGGAAGCAAAGGAATTAAAACACTTTGACTCCAAATATTCAAATATTACAAGTCCAAAAGGTCTGGAAAGGCGGATGAAGGCATGGAATAAATCCACCTGTTTCCCAGGAAAACGCAAAGGATTATTTGCAGCAGGTCTCAAGACTTTTTCCAATGATGGAAAATAATTTTCTCAAGGCAAAAGAGGTCATCCAAGACCCCCCCCCACCCCTTTTCTTTGCACTTCTGCGAGGATTTTTGCAGCGTTCGTGGGATAATGAAAAGCAGAAAAAACCCTTTGGAGCTTTAACAGCCTTAATCTGAAGATTAAAAAAAATGCCAGAAATACCTTTTTGGAGGTATTTCCCACCCAGAAAAGTGGGGAAAAAATTGTTGGCTGGTCCCACATGTAGAGTCGGTTGTCCAAACCTGGATGCTTATTTTTGGGTACCAGCCAAAACTACTCCCCAAATACATTTTTATCTCTAAAAAGACACCCAACAAGTGTTTTTTTGCTACATGCAAATTCTGAATATTCACCTATACAGCGGTTAATATGGCTTCTGTGTATGTCATTAGCTATCAAATGCACACAGGTTTTTTTAAGCCTTCCAGGGCCATACCCTCCACCCAAAATGATGGATTTTTGTTAATTTTCGATAATTGCACCAAGGCCGAAGGCATCGGTGGCAAGTGTCGGTCAATCAGCCTGGAGGGAAATCGCTGGGAAAATGCAATGGGAAATATAAAAAACACTTGACAAGTCACCCCACTGGGTTTTATGCTCTAGCGGGAAGTTTATCATCCATAAAAAGAATACAAAAAAGGGAAAAAAATTAATCCTCCTCCATCGTCTGCTTGGCGTGGGAGCATCTTCACAGGGATGGGTCCAGCAGAATCACTTCTCTGCTGCAATTTCTTCCCAGCTAAAGTATTTTCTTGACTTTATGCAACAGTGGGCCTGGGACTTCCCGATGGATTTTGGACCAGTAAAGACGACGCTCCCATAGGAACCGATGCTTAAACTACCCATCCCTGCAAACTGGATTTTTCCAAGTGGGAAATGTCTGAATTTCTTTGCATTAAGTTTATTTTCTTGGGGGTTTTTTTTATTATTATTATTATTTTGGAGGGGGAAAAGGGTATATTTGAGCTGTGTAAAAAAACATTCCTGTTGTGATGTGGCCATGGTGCCGCTGGCTCGCGGGCAGAGCCCTGCTGAAGGTGCGAAATTAGGCCATTAGGCCATTAGAGGAATTCATTTCTCTTTATTAGCCCGTGTCGAATCCTTTTTATTAGTGGCTGCACACGACCGCTCTCCTGCAGGAAAATGTCAGGGCCGGTTCAGCCCTTTTATTTGGAGGATTCCCTGGAATGAAAAAAAGAGGTTTTTGCAAAACCATATTCAGCAAAAGCAGATTTTTCCACCCCAAAGCTCTTCCTTGTGCCATGGGAGTGATCTTCTACCTCCATAACACTTGTGATGGGGAAAACCCTCCTGTTTCCCTGTTCATCCTCCTTCCCCCTCCCCCCCCAAATTTTGTAACGAGGATGGGATCCAGCTCTCAGTTTTCATGCTGTGACCTCCGCCTGCAAACGCCCATGATGGCTGTTCTGTTCTCCTGCCTGTCGTGGCCACAGAAAGGCTGGAAACAGAGAAAACTGCATTTTTTTGGCATACAAAAGGGAAAAAAAATTGCAATGATTCGGCATATAGCTTATGGCAGAACCCCAAATTTCACCGCTCCTTGACACTGCACTCTACTACAGGCCTTGGTGCTCTCCCTTACACCATCCCTGGGGCTTTTGCACCTCCTCCTTGGTTTTTTTTTTATTTTATTATTTTATTTTATTTTATGTTGTTTTGTTTGGGTTTTTTTGTTCTATTTTCATTTTTATTTATTTTTAGGTTTTATTTTAAGTTTTTAGTTATTTTATTTGATTGGACTTGATTTTACTTTATTTTATTTTATTTTATTTTATGTCCAGTTGAAAAACAAACCATCATCCCCTCAGCCACGTGCCTCCCCCTCCTCCTCCCTGCCAGCGCTACAAGACGTTCATGGGGGTCAATAGCAGCACTGCCCCAATTATAAATACTGAGCAGTGTGGGGTGATGCCGGCAACAGTCTTAATCCCCCACTTGGTCGATGTAACCCCTCAAAGCAAAGGGGCTACAAATTTTTCAGGGGCTAGAGTCTCCCCCCCCGCAACCTTGCCCCCCCATCCTTGGGGTAATTCCATGCCTTTGCTCCTAATTGATGGAGCGGCTCTGGAAATGGCAGTGGGCACCTGCCACTGAGCCACCGGTTCATAAGTCCCAATAATTCAGCCCACTGCCTGGAATTTGCCTTTCATATACCTCGGCTAAGCCCCGGGGGGGTGGTTGAAATTTTGAAATTTTTCCCCCCCCCCCCCCATTCTCTGCTCCAGCCTCGGCGAATCTTGCATTAAACTGGGATCAGGACAGATTAAACTATAATATGCTGCGGTATTAGCAGCTGCAAATGAAGACTTAGCCGAGGGGTTTAACCCCTTCGCCTGACTCCAGCTCGGAAAAGACCAGTGGGAAGTGATTCATAATCGTCTTTTGGACCATCTTTTGGAGATAAAATGGTGGAGCAAATCCCATTTTTCTGGGATAACTGGGGTGCTGGGGGACACCATCCCTGGAGCAGCATTTTGCATTTCTCCCCTGAAAGACTCCATAAATACTTCCTTTTTTTAATTTTTTTTTTAATTTGCACAGCTGGAGAGGCTGATTGAAGGTTGCACTAACTCATGGTCTTCATCCCCTTCTTCTCCACGTGCTTTGGTATTGTATGTATATTTGCATTTTATATTGCATCGATTTAGCATCATCATTAGAGCAAATTGTGGATTTGCAAGAATTGCAAGCCTATTGTCTAATCATTAGAGTGAATCGTGGATTTGCAAGAAGAATTGCAAATCTTGGCTTTCTAAGAGTGATTTTGTGGTAAGAAAGAAGTGAGATTTGACCCATCTTTGTGGATGGACATGGGAGTGCTTGACAGAGGTGCAGAGAGACCTCTTGGTGGAGGAGCAACTTATAGCAAGGTTGTCTATAGGATGCTGCGGACACCTAAAAATACCAGGTCATCCCCATCCAGCATCTCCAACCGAGAGACATTTTGGGGTAAAATATTACCAACAATGAGTGGGTGCTGATGTTGATCTCCAAAATGCAAAGCCGCCAGGACAGCAGAGGGCTCCAAGATAACCACCCCGAAGCCAAACCTTTTTGCTCATGGCAAAACATTTTGGAAATGACGGCGTTGGGGCAATGATGGAAAGCACCGAGATGTTGGGAGAAGTGATTTCCTGGTGAAGATGGTGAATTTTACAATTTTTAAGATTTTGGTTGTTGGAAAAGGTTTAGAGGGAGCACTTCCAGTATGGGCTTGGGAGTGAGGTTTGCACCACCAGGCTCTTGCAAGCTGGGAGGGAATGGATAGATGGTGTGGGATAAAAATGGACATGGGACCTAAACCAGTGAGCATTATGGGGGGGTCTACTTTGTCCTCTGCAGGCACCCACTGTTCCCGCTGCTGACTCTGCTCTTTGAGAAGTGTGAGCAGGCAACACAGGGCTCTGAGTGCATCACCTCGGCCAGCTTCGACGTTGACATTGAGAACTTCGTTCACCAGCAGGAGCAGGAGCACAAGCCCTTCTTCAGCGATGACCCTGAGCTGGACAACCTGGTAGAGGCAGATGGGGCTTGGCAGATGGTTTTTAGGGGGCGGGGAGAAGGTAGGGGGTGATGAACAAATTATGAAGATCTACCACCTTGGGCAACGTCTTTGGACTCCGTTTGTAGTGTTGGCCATCTTGGCAGTGTTCTCCATAGACCTTGTGAGACCTTCTCCAGGACCTTCTCTGAGACATTTTCCATAAGATCCCCTGTGAGAACAAACCCCTGCCCAATTTTTGTCTAGTTTTCTCACACAAACGCCATGGGGTCAATGTGTTTCCTGCCATGATCGATGGCTGGTTTGGCTGGTTTGTGCCCCAAAACCTGCAATCTCTCCAGGAATTACTGCTCTTCGGTGCAACGTGCAATAGCGTCTACATTCTTGTCTGGCACCATCTTGTTTCAAGTGTGATGGCCAGCTCTTGTCCTAGAAGCAAGGCAAAATAAGAGCTTTTTCCAAAAAGAGTGATGCATATCAATGGTTTAGGACACTTTGGACTGTTTTTGGTGGCTTCCCTGTCATAAAAACCAAAATTTCCTACCGTACCCATCGCTGCTGGAAGGTGCCTCAGAAGACTCTGCTTGGGATGGAGCTTTTCTCTTGCTGGGACCTCAGGAAACATTCCCAAATCCCATTATTTTGTCCAGAAAGCCTCCACATGCGGTCTCCATGGCAAGCATGTTGGTAGACAGGTCCATTGCGCCATCCTGGTGCACCCTCCCAGTGCTCCACAAGTAAATTTTTAAGAGGCAATTTTGCCCACCTCTGATGATGCAAAGAGCAAAACACCTTTCCTGGGGGTTGGCATGTCCCCTGGTACATGTAGCAGAGGGATTTCCATCTCAGAAAAGAAGCAAAATCAGGCAATTCACAGGTAGCTTTTTCCAAATATTACAGATATGAAGGAGGTGATTTTGTCTGATGACCTGTCACGAAGGGAAGAAGAACAAGCAATGCTCGTCCAAGAGCAAACTACTGCTTTCCTAAAAAAAAGGCAAGAAATGGTTTCAAGATGGATTAAAATCCGCATCTTTTGTGCCCAATTTCAGCTTGTGGAAGAGAGTTTTGCAACATCCCTAAATCAAGAGTGGCTTAGCAGTCTGTGGAAAGCCCTCAAAAAAAATTGCAGGCCATGTAAAGTCCTGTTTGCAGATTACTAAACCCATTTTGCAATGTCTTATAGCCAAGAACAGAAATCACCCTGGGATGAGCAAACAAAAAAAGCAGTGTTTTGGATTATTTCAGTTTTGGGACTGAACATGCATCAAATGTTGAGGTGCACCAAAAACCCCCTATCGCATTAAATTACATAAAAATGGGTGCAATGATATAGCAAGAGGAGGGGGATGGAGCCAGCTGAAGCAAAAAAAAACCCTAAAAATCTGGGGGAGGAAAACCTATTCCTACACATATCAAGATGAAACATCTCCAGCAAACGGTCAGTGCACGAGCTGTGTCCACAGAGGTTATTTTCACTGGTTTTTTTGATGGTGTCTTAAAAAAACCCACATCAATCATGTTTTTTGGGCATGTTTTGGAGCAATTCTTGCTGCCGAGGTGAAATCTGGCTGTGGGCCATTGTATTGATCCTATGTATGACCTTGCAGCACTCAATATATTTGTATTAGTTTTCATATATATATATATATATATATATATATATATATGTATGTATTTTTTCCCTATTTCTAGGACATATCTGTATGTATATATTCTATCCAATGCCCAGAACTTCTCCAAAAGCCATCCAAATTGCTCAGTGTGGTTGGCCTCCATCAAGACAGAGGAGATGGTTAATGTGATGCTGAAGAAGGACCGTTCCTGTTGGTGGGAAGCACCAACTGGAGGGAATTTTGGATGAAGAAGTCTTGCAGTGCTCAAAACTCAACATTTCAACCTGTTCCTGAGATGATGCTTTTTTCCTATTTGCATTGTCCTTTTTTTGGTTATTTTGGAGGTGGGTTTTTTTTCAATGCCACTGATTCCCTGGAAATCGGCAATGGCAAAACAGGGATGAAAAGGCCATCGGCATTAGCTATCATTAGAATAAGAGTCATGTATTCCTCACCACTGAGATGCACATAATTAGAAATTAGAAAAAGGTCAGATCTCACCATTATCAACTCAATCAGCTGCCGAGTGCCACACAGTCAATTAATTCAGCATCTGTATTTTTTACAACCCCGCGCACGTACGCCATTGGACTGTAACTCTTTATCCGGACAGATATACGACGCAGCGGAGCAGGGACATAAAATGAGACCCTAAGCAAATGAGCTGAGATAATTGAGAGATTTATTTTTTATACATATATGTGTCAGGTCTTCTTGCCTTTGCCCTTGAATATTGACTTTCATGGCCGTTGAGCCCTGGGAGGATGCGGAGAGCCGGGGCGCGATGCCCCCACCTTGCGCTTTGCCTGCGCCAACTGTGGAGGAGTAAAAAAAAGTGAAAAAAGGAAAAAAAAAGAAAAAAAAAGGATTTTTACAGCCACAGCCCATTATCCCTGTTGTTCGCCAACCAAAAATTCGCTTTCTCCATCATGGAGCCACCACCCGAGTTTGGCCCTGGATTTTTCGGGATGTTTCCCAACCATGGCGACTCACAGTTTGTAAAGATGACCACTAAAATTTGCAAGTTAAAAACACCCTTTGAAATGCAAAGACGCTTTGTTACATAAAACCAGATTTATTGCCCCGGAGTGAATAGCTGAAATTTTATATATTATGCAAGATTTCAAACAGCGGCTGTAAAACTTAAGGTTTCAGCTTGGCAAGAGGAATGTTTTATGTGTAAATTTTTTAACATTTATGGGGTACGTTTTAATGAGGCCCAGGCTTTGCACCGGCAACAGCTTACGGCGGAGTTGCAGCCCCATAATCTTGTTAGAAGAAGTGGCCTCCGGAGAATACCCAAACACTTTTTGACATCGAGAGCTTTGGCTTGGACTTTTTTGGAGCATGGGGAACAATTCCCA
Source organism: Haliaeetus leucocephalus (assembly GCF_000737465.1). Lineage (NCBI taxonomy): Eukaryota > Metazoa > Chordata > Aves > Accipitriformes > Accipitridae > Haliaeetus > Haliaeetus leucocephalus. The sequence continues at coordinate 37,464 of NW_010973209.1, read as the reverse complement.
CAAAGGCAACAGTAATTTTTGTGAATTTTGTCTTCTTGGGATTTCAGAGATATGATTGATGGGGAGGGAAAAGTGTGGAGGTGCAGAAAGATGGGCTCTGGGATGGGTTTTGGGTAAGAATACTGATTTTTTTGCTTTTTTTGGTGTGTTTAGAAAGGAAATGCATTTAATTGTACTGTAGGGATCAGTTCCAGGTTAGATTTTGGGTGAGAATATTGATTTTTTGGGTTCTTCTTCTGATGCGTCGAGGAGAAAAATTATTTTAACTTTGCCATTGTGTGCCCTTGCATAGATGGTGAAGGCGATCCAGGTGCTGCGCATCCACCTCCTGGAGCTGGAGAAGGTCAACGAGTTGTGCAAGGACTTTTGCAACCGCTACATCACATGCCTCAAAACCAAGATGCACAGTGACAACCTACTCAGGAATGACCTGGGGGGGCCCTATTCCCCCAACCCCTCTTCCATCAGCCTCCACCCTCAGGTAACTCCTTAAAAATCACTTATAATCACCATCATTGCATGTTGGCTAACAGGCACATTGGGCCAACAAGGTTTGAGGGTTGCTCTACAACTCTTGTGGCCTTCTAGAAACTCATCCCCAGCTGAGGAAAATTATTTTAAAAAAAACCCATATCTTTCGCATATGGTGCAATAAGTGATGCTGTGGTGATATTTTTTAAAATGCTTTTTTCATGGCCTTTTTTTTATGGGTTTGGCAGAACTGCAACCCCAATGTTTGTGTCTCTGCAAAAGGGAGAGAACCCTTTTTGGCTTTGCTGCTCCTTTTTTTGCCCTGGCACGTCTTGCAGTTCTCCAGTCCCACCTTGACTTTTTTTTTTTTTGCATAATTTTGGTTTTAGCTGGGAGAAGAAAACATTTGGTGCCTCAAGCACAGTGGGAAAGTACAAGGAGATGCCCAAGAACTGCAGAAATATCAACTGAAATGGCCAAGCCAACCGGCACCTTGGTGGCTTTTGGGGCAAAATAAGGGATTTTAACTTCATGTTTGGAAAAAAAGTTGCCCATGGATTGGGATTTTCACATGCATTTGCAGTGCAGGGAATAAATATTGGCTGGTTGCATCCCAGAAAACTTCCTTGATGCAATATTGAGTGGCTCTTGGGGATTTTCTCTCTCGGACACTCAATTTTTGGGGGGAGGAATGAAATTTGGGGCTGTACAATGCCCCCAGAAATATCTGCAGCCAACTCAAAATAAGCCAGGGCATCCCCAGGCAGCTCTTGGGTTTCTCCCCCAAAAGAAGGCTGGTGGTGGGGGCTTTTTTAGGGCTTTTCAGGGCATTTTTAGCATGGTGGTAAGGAAAAAAAATGTGATTATGGCAGCTCAGCTCCAAGTGCTGCAGAATTCAAAGCTCCCAATACGATACTTGTGGCCCAGCACGGGGAGGGAAAAGCCCCCAAAAAGTTTTATTTCTTATTTGGGTTTCCTGAAAGCACCAAATGACTCAATCATTGATCTAAAAAACCCCATCCTCTCTCTATTTTCTAATAATCTCTAGAAATGGACTTATTATCCCTTCACTGCTTTATGGTAGCATTCCTTATGATCAAAATTAGCAAGACACTTGCATAAAAGAGAACAATAATTGCTCAACGAGCATCTCGTTTGTAATTTATTAGTTTCTATTATTGTGCGTCGCCATGGCAACAGCCCGCATCCCGGGTGATGAGAGAGATGTTAGATATGAGCCGACGAAGCTCCTGGTCCCAGCAAATGGAGATGCACGTTTTTTATCAGTAATTTTAATGAAAATAATAAGTGAGGGAGTTAATGAGATGGAAAGCCGTCCTGTGGCTATTGTGATTTTTTTTTAGCTCTTTTCCTTTTTTTTTTTTTTTAAGTGTTGATCTAATTAGAATGCATCGGTCAGGAAAAGTAATGAGGATTTAGTGCCTCACAAAGAGGTGGGGATCGTATCAGAAAATTAGCACAAGTCTTTGGAAAATAATCAGGCCCATGGAGAGGTACGAAGCACCTCTGATTCCTGCAAACCCGGAGCTGCCGACATTTCCTTTCCAGGCAAGACCTGAAAGTTGAGAAATTCAAGTGAGGATTTGGAGGCAGTTGCTAAATAAATGGGAACACACCCAGGAACAACCCAACTGGAGAAGAAATGTTTGCTCAAGGATGAAGGGATTTTCAGCAGGCAATGGGAGCCGAAATATTCACAGTGATAGACCAGAAGGAGCCACGATCTCATCTGGTTATTGGATGAGGATGACATACCACTGATGATACAATGGCAAATTTTTTCTGATTATGCAACTAAGCAATGTCAAGTGCCCGAGTGCTTCGACTTATTGAGTATACTTGAGTTTGCAGGGATAAGGCTTAAAAAAAAGGGTGGAAATACTCTCTATCCATCAGTTGAGCTGTAAGGGCTGGAGATGCTCCAGAGAGCTGAAGAATCATGGGATCCGTGTTTAAAAAATGGCAAGTGGGATGATATCGCTAATTATCGTCCTATTAGTCTCATGCTGAGGGCAGGTAAAACAGTGAAGGGGCCACTAATTTAGGAATTTTTTTTTAAAAATCTGAGTAATGGAAATGAGATTAATATCAATGAACAAGGTTTCTTGGAAAATAGGTTTTCTCAGGGTATGGGAAAGGCATTGATCATTTTGTGAGAAGATACACCAAGTTGGTCGTGCAAGTGGAGTATTTCCGTTTTTTGCAAAGTTTTTTACCACAGGACAGCCTGCTTAAAAAATTATGGATACGCAATAACAAGGATGTCAACCAAACCTGAGAAAACAATGTCCGGAACTGTCAAAATGTCATCATGGGAAGATTGTGGTTGGATTTCCCTGGTGTATTCAGAAAGAATGGCCCTTGGCTTGGTGTTATTTGTGCTTTCTAAGATGAAAAATGCGAGGATTTCTGGAAATGCAAAAATGTCTGGAGGTGATGGAAAGATGAGAGAGCACCCAAAAAGGTGTTTTGACTGTTGCTGAAATCTTCTTATGTCACCAAGTCTAGAGATGACTCCTGGCGTTGGCCAAGTTTGGGTGAAAAGTTAATTTTTTCCTATGTGGTGAGCCTTCCCTGAACCTTTGTTACTTTACAGACATTTTCCTACCCTGTTTTCTCCATTGCTTTCTCATTTTGTGCTTCACTTTGTTTTGTGGAGGGAGTTTTAGCCTCTTTGGCCTGCAAGTCCACTAAGCAATTCCCCTTCCATTTTTCTTGGTTGTTTTTCACTTGGCTTAATTTCTTTCTCTTGAGTTCTCATCAGACCCTTTTTAACTCCCTCCCTTCATTGAATGAATAGTCTTTGAGCTTTTCAGACAGGGATATGAGAGTGGAGGTGCTTGTTGCATGGAGTTAGGGGAAAACCAATTTAATCCAGAGCTTAATGTAAATACTTTCCTTCAACATCAAAGTGGTCCTCACTGCTCTCCAGTTGACTCCACGTGCACGAAAAAACCCACTGCAAAGCCAATCACATTGGGAACCACAGCACTGCCAGGGATGTTTAAATTGGATTAAATCTTGCAATTTTCAGCTCTCGTTTCAAGCGAGAATTGCAGCAGATCGGCAGTGTTTAAATGGGCATTTTCAGGACAGCATTTTTTCCTCTCTAATTCCTTCTCCATCTTCCTGGTGGTTGGAGGCTGACGGTTGGGTTAGCTTGACTCAATGCAAGGCTTCTCTGTATAGATCTTAATTTATCCAAGTTTGCCCTGTGGACAAGCCTGGATTTCTCTGTTATTTAAAGCCAACTTTTTTCTCATCTCCGTCCATCCACGAAGGAGGCTTATGAATCTTCTTACATGAGTTTGAGTTTGGCCAGCTCTTTCTCAGCAAACTCATGGGTTTTTTTTTTTCCCCAACTAACCCCAATTTTTCCCAGCTTTAATCGAGCACAAACAAATTTCACAAAGTTAGGATGAGACAGAAATTTTTACGCATGTGTGTGCTATCCAAAAATAAATTGCTGCATCGTGAAGCACAAGGGGAAGGACGTCAACTCAAGTAGTGCTGAAATTTAGCATTTACACTTGGGCCCTGAGTCTTTGACACTTGCCTTATTGTAAGAAAGGGGGTATTTTGTGCAATGCAATATGTACCAGGTCTTTTTCTTCATTAAAGTGACTTTTAATTCAGAGAAATCATGTTTTGCCATAGAGCTATGGAAGGTCAGTGCCGAGATGTGGATCTGCAGAGACACCTACTGATGCACTTTTTACACTCAAGTTTCAAAATTGCTGGAAATATTTCAACTTCTTTGAGTCCTAAAATATAAAATATTTTCTACTGCAGCAAAATCACAAGCGTAATGTAATTTGGCTGGCATTTGCGATCCAAGGCGATTAGTATGCAAAATAGATTTTTTAAATCTTCTTGGAGATATCTATATTTATTTTAAGGCAGAGCCTCCACTTCCATTGGGTACCCTTGGTTTCACAGTGCCATTGTAGAAACACCAGGAATTTCTTTCCTATCTTTTTCTAATAATTATCAATATTCTGCCTTTTTGGACACCACTAAGCTGGTGTTTTGGGACAGTTTTCCTCTCTGCCACCAAAAAAATGCAATTTTTGTCATCATAAAATGCTGTTGAAAATGGCTTTGACCACTATCTGGAACAGCAGTTTCTTGTTCCCATCTTCCGATATCCCAAATTATTTCTTCCAAATGTACTTCCAAAAATGGTCTTCTGGATGCCCTTCTTTTGGAGGAATTGTGGAAAAATAAAGCAGGAGAGGAAAGCTGGAGGTCTTCAGGCTGGTCCAAACCTCTGGTTGCCTCTGGCTGTATCTGACTGCTTTTTGATGTTCTTGAAGGTCCATATTTGGTTTTATATTAATACTTCCACTGTATTTGTTAGCCGGACACTTAGCAAAAGCCAAGTCCAAGTGCATGCAAAAGCAATCAGTTTTTGCTTTCTGTGTGCTGAGAAATCCTCATTTTTCAAACAGAAAACCATTTCCTCCCAAAGGCTGGAGATGGGGAAGGGATATTAAAACAAAGTACAAGTATTTTACAGTCATATTTACATTTTTTAAATTAATTTAGCTATGAAAAGGAAAGTCTGGGAGGTGAAGCAAAAATGCACAGCAATTGCAGCAAAACTTCCAGATAAATAATATTCAGATCATCAATGGAGAGGACAAAAATAACATGCAGGAGAGGCAGTGGTTACAACGTTTTGGGTTCGGCATCATGGGAAGGGAAAACGCAGCAAGGGATTTTTAATGGCAAAAGCATGCAGGGAAAGCAGAGTTTATTTAGAACCACTGCACAGGCAAATCGGTGGTGACTGATGGGGAAAAAGCTGATGGATGCATGAATGTAATGGGGAAAAGCAAAAAAATGGACCAAAAATGACATTTTTTTCCCCCCAGCAATGGGAAATGCATAGACATGGACACTCCCCGTTGAATGATGCATCCACACCATCTCTTGATGTAAAATTAATTGATTTGTGGGTTCAAATTACTATCTCTGTACTTTTATTGCAAGGAAAAGAGGAGCTACGCCTTTTTCCAGCCTGACCACATTTGTGTGGTCGCCTTTTCTGGTGTTGTTGCATGTCAATAGTCCAGAGAAATTCTTTTTTCTTAAACCAAGTAATAGGTTTCTTGAAGAAATGCATCAAAATGAAGGGAAATTGAATAAAAAGAGTGAAAAAAAATCCCCTTTGTTGGCATTTTGTTCAACAGTTGAAAACAAGCCGGACACCAGGGAAGTGATGTGGAATGGGAAAATGGGTAGAAAAGAGGGAAAAATATTTTTATTGCAAGAAATGAGTGCAGTTTTATTTCCATTACAGCTGGGCCAATTAGAGAGAGATCGTTATCTTGGGCTTATTTTGAAACGATAATTTTATAAGTATGATTTGCCAAATTCTGCCCATCTGGGAGGTTGTGGTACACTGCCCTGTGTTCCCCCATATCCTCAATTGTGGCACCCTTCCCTTCCCAAAATGTTGCATTAAATATTCAAATAATCATTCAGTTTGGGCTTTTTCCAGTTGCCGCTTGCATGCAAGAGCTGCTCCAGAGCTGGGGCTGACAATGACATTACAGCTTTTTGTTAAAAAAAAATGCCCATTTTTGCAAGAAGTTAGCTTAAAGCTGCAAGGAATGATATCAAATGGGGTTACATTATTATTAATTTCATTATTTTACTGTTATTCTGGCAAGGGGAAACCATGGTGCTTGTCCTGGCTTTTAGCAAATGCTGCAGCATCCAGTTCCAGTCAAAGCAGCAAAAAAATAGAAATTTATAGAAAGAAAAAGAAGATTGAAGAAATTCCTTCTTGTCTATCATGCTCTTTTTTTTCTTTCCTTTTTCCTTACGGGAAATAGTGGCTGCACAAAGAAGATGAATTTGGGAAGGACGCTAAGTGGGAGCTTTGCAAAGCATAAATCCTTCTTTCCATCTTTTTTTGCAACTGCAACAAACTGAAAAATCCCTTTTTCTGCAATTTTGCCTGTTGAACCACCCAGGGGAAAAAAAAGACAACAGGGCGAGTTTATTGGAAGGGGAAAATTAAAACCTTGCGTGCCCTGCCGCGTGTTAAAAATCCATGTCTTTAATATTTTTTTTCCGCAGGAGATGCTGCAGAGCTCACCGGCGGCGCTGCCGCCTGCCTCCAACCCTCCGCCGGGCATTGTGGTGCCGGCAGCTGCGCTACCACCAGGCAACTTGGCCATGAGCGCTGGCAGCGGCTCACCTGCCGTGCCAGGTAGGGACCCTGGGGGAGGCTGGTGGTGGGGGTAGAAATTTGGGGGTTTCGGTAACCCCACGAGCCTTTTTTTTCCGGTAGGTGGAGCCTTGTACCAGCCCGTGACAATGGTGACGTCACAGGGCCAGGTCCTCGCCCAAGCCATTGCCCCCGGTGCCCTGCAGATCCCCAACGCCCAGGTAAGAATTTCCCACCTCAAATTTCCATTTTATGCAATGTTTTGAACTGCTGCAGCAAGCAAAACCCCCAATTTCTCCACAAATTCAACCCTTGGAGTATCCTAAACTTTTAATTAGCAAGAAACGTTGATTAAATCCATCTGCCAGGCTCCTTTGGGGTACCTAACAAATTATAACAACGACCTAATAAATGATAGCAGTGCTTATATTATTGCTATATTATACAATATTATAATGTATAAAATATAATATTTATATTATATTATAGGATAGGATAGGATGGGATGGGATGGGATGGGATGGGATAGGATATTATTGCTATATTATGGATTTGGGATCACTGGTGTTGCCTGTCCGGTATGGCAATCACAGCGCTCATGGGAAAGACTCATTTCTTTTCCTTGCTTTATGGATTTTGGGGTGGTTTCTTTAGCCATTTGCTCTGTTTTTATTCCTTTTTTTGTCATTGCAATTAACTACATGGGTTTTCCCTTCATGGCTGCATTCTTGCAATAACGTGACAATTTGGGGTAGAAATGGATTTATAAGGACAACTTGCCATCCCTGTTGGCTGCGCTGTCTGTGATCTCTTCCAAACCCCCATTCCCCAGGAACTTGGGAAAAAAACCCCACTGATTTCTGCTACACTGATTCCTGGGGGCAGATCAGCAAAAATCCCCCATGCAGATTTTTTTCTGAAAAGCCCCAATTTAATTGCGGGAGCCTCTTGAAAAAAAAATAATAAAGGGCATTTTGGAAATGGGTGGCACCTCCCAGGCAGTTTTATTGCCTGTGCCATGGTTTTTAAAATTTCTTTAATATTTCTCCATCGCAGGCTTAAATCTTGCAGCAAAACCCTCTGTGGTGGGAAAAACACATGCGCAGGGAATATCGGGGCAGGGAGAGAGCCCTGGACAAGCACCTCCGGATGCTCTTCCCGAGCTGCTGCCATGATTTATTCAGCCAGAGCCCAGGGGAATCACAGGGACCTGCTGGCCTGATGTTTAATTCATCCAGGAGAAGTGTTTTGATGAAGAGCTGGGGAAAAAAAAAAAAATCTCTTTTTAACTCAAGCGCTGAGATTTCAGTTCAGTTCCTGCATCCTCATTAAAACTTCTCTTGCAGCAAGATGTTTATTTTTTATTTTTGAAGGAAAAAAAGCAAATTTTTGCTCAATGGGCATGTGTCTCCTCGTGGTGGGAATCAGCTGAGTGAGGCACACAGATTTGCAAGGGTTTAATGAATGGCAGAGTTTTAACCTCAGGTTTAGAAAGTCATCTTTTGGTTTGTTTTTTTTTAAGGTAAAAGTGTTTTCCTCCTTAATTGCACAATAAAAATGGTCATGGCTTCAGGACCACGGTCCCCAACTGCGATCCCAGTGCCACAGCAGGGAGAAAAAGCCCATTGCCCCTTGCAAAGCATTGGCAAAAAAATTGAGATATTAAATAGAGATCCTGGGGGAAAATGTGGATTTAATGCAAATTTTTTGGGGGAAAAAAAAGGCATTTGGACACTCCCTGCAAGTGCTTGTTTTTTGCACTTGCCCTACTCCCATTTTGGGTTAGTTTTGCTCATTTTTTGCCCTAGTTTTGCTTGGGTTTTGGGTTGCCCATTGCTGTTTTCAGCCAATTCTCTCCCTGTTCCTTTCCCCTGGCAGGTGAACCTGGATCTCACCTCCCTCCTCGACGGTGAGGACAAGAAGTCCAAGAACAAGCGGGGCGTCCTGCCCAAACATGCCACCAACATCATGCGCTCATGGCTCTTCCAGCATCTCATGGTGAGCACCGCAGCTGCCAAAACACCCTGCAAAGGTGGAAAAAAAAGGCAAAAAAACCCTAAAATGAACAAATCGAGGTGGTGGTTTGAATTTATATTCAGAGGTCTCAAAGTGGCTTTGGATTTATTTTGGGAATGACCGTTTTCACTGCAGGTGGCAAAAATACTCCCTTAATGCATGAAGAATCAAACAGAGGGGGACTTCCACAAATTATTGCGGATGGGTGGTGTAGCATTTTTTTCCAGTTAACAGCTCCAAAATACTGTTTTCCAGCAAGCCTGGATGTGAAAGCTGCCCCACAGGTATGGTTATGGCACATCAGCAATCAGTTGAAATACAGAATTACAAAATCACCCCATTTTGGGGGTTGAAGATGTAGGTAGGCAGAGGGAGCTCAGAGGATGCAACCACGATATTTTCATGCAAGAAGATCGCTCTCCCAGCCAGAGGGCTGGAAGAAGGGCAAAAAGGTACCGCCCCCCCCCTTCTTTTTCCTGCATAATTTGGCCAAGAAATCACTCAGACACTGGTTGCGAAGAGTTGCATGAGGGTCTCCAGGAAGGTGGGAGACCCATAGATAACAGCAAGACAGAAAATAGCAGCTCCAAGGAGCAACTTGGGGTAAAACATGACCCAGGACATGGAGCAGCAGCTGGTTGGGAACTTTCCAGCCTTTTTTTAAAATGGGAAATATTGGATTTATTGCATTGAGGACAAGACCATCACTGTGTTGGGCCGCCATCCCAAGCTGCATCGTGCACGTCCCATGCTTTTGGAGGGATGAACTGCAGATTTGCAAGCAGGAAAAGGATTTAGAAGACCAGAAACTGAGGAGCAATTTTCTGTTGGGTGCAAGGAATGCCCCATGGTTTGAGATTTCCAAAACTGGATCGAAAAACTAAAAGAAATTGTTCTTCTACTGTATGGTTGGACCTTTGCTCTCAGCCTCATCCTCATGGTCAGAAGATGCTTGGGCTTCCCCACGGGATTTCTCCATCTGACATCATAGATGATGTGGTTTTTAACCTAATAGCATTGATGCTCATCATTTTATTGGGTTTGGAAGTTTTGTAGCACCAGCAGGAGGAAGGAATGCTGGAAATAATATGCCAAAAATGAGGATACTTTTGCCAAAAAGAGCCATTTTTAACCACTTTAGCATCCCTGAGGCCCTGGTGGGACAGGAGTCTCCTGCATGCCATGACTTTGGGTGGTTTTGTCAAGGAAATCACATTATTTTGAGGGCAAACAGCTGGAAAACAAGTCATGTGAATCAACACTGGCACTGGCTTGGGGCTCTGAAAAATGACACATGGGGCTGCTTTGATAACAATTTCATTTCGGGGGTTGGAAACGAGGATTTTTAGCATGGTTGGGAGGAGGTTGTTGAAGCTTTGAGTGCTGGTAGTCTCCCAGTGCAGATGTTTTGGAGTGTTTTATTGATGCATCTGACAAGGAGCATTGTGGGTGACAGCAGGTTTTGAAGCCCAAATCCCACCTTTACCAAAAAACATTATGGGAAAATCGCTAAAACAAAAAATACTAACTTCCTTCAAGGAAAAGCCTTTGATGGAAAACCTTGGAAAAGCCCTAGGCACAGCAGGCAGACCATGATGGTCTCAGATGCCACCCTTAAGCCTTGCATCTTTCAGATGCAAGAAGCCACCAAAATTGGGGTGGGAAAATGAAAAAGAAGGGGGGGGTATTTTTTTTTTCACGGGGGGCTGCCTTTTTGCACACAGGGATGTCATTATGCTGCCCCATCTCTTTTTTTTCTAGCACCCCTACCCCACAGAGGACGAGAAGAGGCAAATCGCCGCCCAAACCAACCTGACCCTCTTGCAAGTCAACAACTGGTGAGCATATCGGTGGCCCATGCAATCATCTTGCTGGCTTTAGAAATTTTTTTCCCGTTATTTTGGTGCTATATAATGCTTTTTGGGGGGTAACTTGAGCAGTCAGGGCCGATTTCTTGGAGGCGGGCTCCGATGTGTTTAATTGATGGCGTTCGTTTGCGGCATCTCAGTGCCCTCTCCTGGCAAACCCAATATGTAGCAGCCTCCAACTCAGCTGGAAAAATTAATGCAATGGTGTAACATGCCACAGACAAATTAAATAGGATAAAACCCCAGCTTTTGGGACCATGCAGCCACTTTTGGAAGTGTTTTATATTGCAGCTCATTGAATTGTTACGTCGTCTGTTGGTTTAACTCAAAATTGGTGTGATGACTCTTATTTACTTGAATGGTCTCTTTTTTCGCTGGAAAGGTTCATAAATGCCCGGCGGCGCATCCTGCAGCCAATGCTCGACGCCAGCAACCCAGACCCAGCCCCCAAAGCCAAGAAAATAAAATCTCAGCACCGGCCTACCCAGCGCTTCTGGCCCAACTCCATCGCCGCTGGGGTCCTGCAGCAGCAGGGTGGCAATTCGGGGACAAATCCTGACGGTAAGGACAAACCCCGACAGCCCCTGCCCTTCCTGGATGGGGTGACCATGCATTAAATTATGGCCTTAATTGGTAATTAAGGATTTCTAGAGCCCTTTATGCCCCTGTGGGGAAAAACATGTTGAAGAGGTAGCCCACGCAAGAAGGTCCATCCAGTTGGCCATCACAAGTGCGCTGGCAATGTGGCACTGCCATCTCCTCGGCATCAGCACAGTCCTCAAGGATCACCCACTATGGGACATCACTGGGGATATCTCTTGAGGTGCTAGAGAGGAGGTAAAGGGGGAGATGGGGACAGAAGAGGAGGCAAAACGAAAAAAAGATGAAGATGAGAAGACAGATGAGACAAGATGGGAAAAGAGACAAAGAGAAGATGAAGAGAGAACAGGTGATGAAAATGAAGAGGAACAAAGAAGATGAAGAGAAGCTGAAGAAAGCAGAGATGAACATGGACCAGACAAGATGAGAAGGGAGAAGATGAAGGGAAGGTGGAAATTAAGAGAGGATGAAAAGAAGATCTGCCCAATCGATTTGGGCATGTGCTGAAAAATGAAGGTTTCTTCTTATTTAATGGATACATTAGCTAAAAAAATTAAGGGTTCAACCTTGGGGAATGGCTGGGGCAGGTGGGACACCCTACAGGATGCTCTCTCTCCAAGTACAGCTTTCTGCTTGGGTTATTCTTGGTTTCTGCACTTTTTCATCCTTTTTGTATTAGCTGGGAAGTCCTTATATATATATATATATATTTTTTTTTTTTTTTTAATTTCAGGCTCGCTCAGCATGGACAACCTGCAACCTCTCTCCTCAGCCACGGCCACCATGGCCATGCAGCAGGCCATGCTGGCAGCCCACGACGACTCCCTCGACGGCACCGAGGAAGAGGAGGAGGATGAGGAGGATGAGGACGAGATGGAGGAGGAAGAAGAAGAAGAGGAAGAGCTGGAGGAAGAGCCTGGCGGCCTCCCGGCAGCACCTGGTACCGACCTTGGCTTGGACCACAGTGACTCGCTGGAATAGCTCCTCCTGCGCCCTCCCCAAATCATGGACAGCACCAGAAACAAAATTCCCCCCAAAATGCCAAAAACATTGGCAAGAACAAAAACAAAATTGGTGAGAAAAAAGCAAATTGGAGGCGCTGGCAGATGCCCCGGCTGCCATTGGGAGCACGGGGACCACCACGTCAGCGTGTGGAAGTGAAGGACACATGTTTACAAGGCACATATTGTGGCCAGATTAATTTTTTTTTCAGGTTTTATTCTTATTTTCCCCTTTTCCCTTCCATTTTTGCTAAGAAAAAGCATTTTTAAGGGAAGCTGTTTTCCCCACACAATGCTCAGATGCTGTTGGGCAACAGTGGGTTTTCATCACGGGCTACCATGTCCATCACTTGGATTTCTTGGTGCAAAAAACCCCAACCAACCCCAGGACTGATGCTTTTGGGGTTTTTCCCCCAGAAAGATGATTCACAGGCATAAGTAGTGGCACGCGGGGAAAAAAAATCTGCAAGTGCAAACTCTGCTTCAGGTCGGATCTGAGGAGGGTTTCATGCTCTTGACCCACCAGATTGTCCAAACGTCCCCGTTTTGGCCCCGATGCTGCAGCCGTTTGGTGACTCCGGACGCAACCTTCTGGAAAAGGGAGGAAATTCCCCCAAATCCTTTAATTTATGTGTGAAAAATCCATTGAATCTGGAAAAAAAATCACCCCATCCTCATCCTTAAGGGCTGAGACTGGACGCAGAGTTGGGGCAAAGGCTGCCGGCAGTAAGACTTTCCCACGGCATTTTGGCACCGCGTCAGGAAAAAGTGGGGGAAAAAAATGGGTTTAAAAAAAATGCAGATTTTCACCCAAAATTGAATGGTGACCCCCAAGATTCACCCATGTGGGAGGAAATTCAATATTGTTGCTGGAAAGATGGTTTCTCCCTGATACTGTCTACCTGCGTGGGAAAATGGTGGAGTTTTACCCCAAAGGAGCCATGGGGGAGGGCAGCTCTGCAAGAAACCAACATATTTTGGGTTTTTTTTAAATGCTAGCAAAACGGCGAATTTCGCCTTAAAATATGGTGCGGGGGAAACACAAAAGCAAACCCAGATGATGCGGGGCAGAAATAATAAAGGAATTTTCTTCTGCAGGTTCCTCCTGTAAATGCAGGTTTCTGTAAGAAGGATTTTTTTTTTTTGCGGCTTTTTGCCGGTTTTGTCCTTTTTTTTTCTGGCTCTTGAAGAGTTGAGAAAAAAAAGAAACAGCAGCCAGGGGGAAAAAACCCCCAAGTGATGCAATGGGCAGAAAAGCCTATTTTTCGATACTGATCTGGCGTGAATGTAATCTGTAATTTCATAAAGGATTCATTGTAATTTAGTATTAATTCATGGCCATTTATTATAAAGTGCTACGAGATGAGGTTTCGCAGCTGTATTTTATTGGCAGCTTCTTCCTGCTAGTGGAGAAGCCCCAAAATGGGTGAATAACCCCCCCAAATGGGCACAATTCCCCCCAAATAGGTGAATCAGCCCCCAAACGGGTGAACTGACCAAAACCCGCAATTGAGTGATGCAGTGCAAATAGGATTTACACTTCCAAAAGTGATGCTCCCCCAAAATGTTACACCCCTCGAGTGATGCCCACCCCAAAATGACTTATATTCTCCAAAAATGAGTGATTCTCCCCCAAAATGTGTGCTCCTCACCCCAAAATGAGTTATTCTCCCCAAAAATGAGTTATATTATCCAAAAATGAGTTATATTATCCAAAAATGAGTGATGCTTCCGCAAAACGAGTGACCCACCCGTAGCTGGGTGATACTGCCCCAAAACATATTACGCTCCCTCAAAATGAGGGAAGCTCCCCAAAATTGAAGTGTTTCCCCCCAAAAGCATTGCTTCCCCCAAATGAAGAAGGCTCCCCCCAAATAAGGGATCCTCCTCCAAAATTAAGTGATTCTTTTGGAGTGGTGCCCCCAAAATGATTGATCTTCTCAAAACCATGATGCTCCCCAAAATGTTTCCCCCAAATGAGCAATTCTTCCCCAAAATGAGAACAGTCCCCAAAATGAGTGATGTTGCCCCAAAATGATGCTCTCCCAAACTAGCAATCCTCCCAAAAATGAGTGACTCTCCCCAAAAGCAAGTGATGCTCCCCAAAATGAGCAAAACTCCCCAAAACAACTGAATTTACCCCCCAAATGGACGACACTCTCAAAAAATAAGCAAAGACCCCCAAATTAGGGACTATCCCCCCAAATGAGTAACAAACCCCAAAAGTGAGCAATTTTCCCCAAAATGGACCCCCCCCCATTCCCTAATAAGCCAGTACTAATTAATGGGATGATTTTCTGGAAAAAAAAAAGTTATTTTTGCACAATTTTTAGCAGAAAACAGGGCTGCAGAAAAGTTAAAAGTGGAAAAAATGCCCTCAAAATGGAATTTACAGCTGAATTTTGCCCCTCTGATCATGGCAGCTGCCTGGAGCTCTGCAGCCAGCTCTGAGCACCCAGCAGCTCGTTAGCCAGAAATTTGCATATTTTATAAATTTCTGAAATATTCATGAGCATTGCAGCAAAGTCCTTGTCGGTATTTTCCACCAAAAAAGTGCATTTTTCTCTCGAAAAGTTGCAAACCGACATCGCAAGTCAGGGGGGATGAAGATGCTGGAGGCTGGTTGCTTAATTAATGAAACGAATTATTTATTTCCCAGCTGTGCAAAGGTGGGGGGAGTGCGGGGGGGGTGGGGGGCCGCAGGCGACCCATTTTCCTCGGGTTTGGCCCCGTTTTCGAGGGGCGCCAGGGTAGGGGGGCACAAGGGCAGCGCCGCATCAGGTTGGGCAGAGCACTGCAAAGAGAGAGGTCATGGGTGTGCACTGGCACGCACGAGGGTGCACCAGGGACGTATGGGGGTTGCACCTTGGTGCATGATGATGCACGGGCGTGCACAGGGATGCACGAGCATGCACGGGGATGCATGACGATGTACAATGATGCATGAGCACACAAGGATGCACAAGGATGCACAGGCTTGCACTGGGATACACAAAAGAACGCGAGGATACACGGCTGTGCAAGGGTGTACAATGGTGCATGAGGGCTGCATGAGGATACATTAAGTGTGCATGGGGGTGCCCAAGGGTGCATGAGTATGCACATATGCACAAGCATGCATGAGGACTCGAGAGCATGCAGAAAGGATGCACGAGCGTGCGCATGAGGGCACGTGGGTGCACAAGGATGCACAAGCATGCATGAGTGCTGCATGAGGCTGCCCGGTAGCTGCAAATGGGGTGCAGAGAGGATGCAGGAGGTACATGGAAGGGATGCAGAAGGAATGCACAAGGCATGCACAATGGTGCATGAAGGGTGCACAAGGGTGCAGGAGGCTGCACAAGAGATGGATGAGAACTGTGT
This sequence comes from Haliaeetus leucocephalus, assembly GCF_000737465.1. NCBI lineage: Eukaryota > Metazoa > Chordata > Aves > Accipitriformes > Accipitridae > Haliaeetus > Haliaeetus leucocephalus. Next base: position 21,943 of record NW_010973209.1, on the reverse strand, counting down.
GGGAGATGCACAGGGATGGCCAGGTGATGCACGAGGGGTGCCCAGGAGATGCGTGGAGGATGAATGGGGATGCATGAGGGATGCACGATGGTGCATGAGGGGTGAAAGGGGGTGCACAGGGGTTCATGAGGCTGCACGAAGGAAGCAGGTGGGCCACGTAACAAGGTACAAGGGAAGTCCAGGGAACATGCAGTGATCTACAAAGGTGTGTGAGGATGCATAAGGCCTGCACAAAGGATGCATGAGGGATGCACAGGAGATGTATGCAGGATTCACAGAGGATGCACAAAGGATGCACCGACAATGCATCAGTGATGCATGGAGATGCATGAAGGATGCACACAAGATGCATGGGAGGTGCACAAGGATGCACAGGAGGTGCATGAAGGATGCAGGGGAGTTGCACAAGGATGCAAAAGGAATCCACAGTGGATGCACAGAGGGACAAGGACTGCATGGAAACTGCATGCAGGATGCACGAGGGGTGCACGAGGGATGCACAAGGTGAGCAGATACCTTTGAGGATGTAGTCCGTGAGCAGTGTGGGCACCTTCTCGTTCCCCTCCTTCATGGCAAACAGGACTGTGAGGGGGAATGGAGCTGTGAGCCTGGCCCCACTGCCCCCCAAATGTCCCTTTTCCCCACCAAGACCAGCCCCACAGTCACCACAGAGACACTGCCAGAGTTTCCCACAATGCACCAGGCCTGAGAGCATCCCCCAAAAAAGCACTTTCACCCCCAGTCAGCCAATCCGTGGCAATGCAGAAAGGGTGTTTTACCCTCAAATTGGTGCTGGTGTAAGGTGCAAAAATGGATGGGGGTGGTTTGCTGCAAATCAGCTGTGCCGCCACGATGCAAAATGGATGATCGCACCCCAAACCAGCTGTGCTGCCATGCTGCAAAACAGGTCTTTTCCCCCCCAAAATGGGCTTTGTTGCAATGATGCAACATGGGTGGTAGCACCTCAAATTGCCCATGCTGCAACAATGCAAAAAAAAAAAAAAAAAAAAAAAAGGGGGGGGGGGATCGCACCCCAAACTAGCTGCGTTGCAATGATGCACCCAAATCACAGCTGCTGCAGCAATGCAAAATGTGCATTTGTGTCCCAAATCGACCACACCACGGAGATGCAGAATGTCTGGTTCTGCCCCAAAACGGCAGCTTGAATGAATACTCACTGTTGGTGAGCATCTGCAGATCCTCGACAGAGGGTGGCGACCCCTTCTTCTCATAGGGAATCACCGTGTTCAGGTACTGCAAAAAAACAAAAAACCACCCCAAAACCACCCAGATAGCACAAACCTGCCTATTTTTTGCACCACCTTGAGACAAATCACCCCAAATTGGTGCAAAAGCAGAGTATGTCTGCGATTTTCCTGTGATTCCATTTAATTTGCTGGTATTTTGGGGGGGTAATGAATTAATTGCATGCTGCAAAACCCACCCAACCGTGAACCCCTGCTTAGGGAGGATTTTTTGGGTGAAAAATGGTGATTTTTGCAAGATGGGTTAGCAGGGTGTAGGGGACAGAGCGGGGTCATAAAATTAAAAAATATTTTAAAACGGGTTTGGGGGATGCAGGGGGATGAAGTATGAAAGGGGACAGAGTTGGACAATTTTTGGGAGAAAAAGAGCACCTGCTTCTCGTTGGCGGTGGGGCCAAAGGTCTGGCGCAGGCCGGAGTGCAGGATGCTGGAGATGCCCTCCATGCTGAAGCGCTGGGGACACACACCACCACACACAGCCAGTCACCTCCCGGGGACATGGACGTCACCCGTGACA
>NW_010973209.1:19190-19413 GCF_000737465.1 Haliaeetus leucocephalus | reverse complement strand
CCCCACCTTCCTGGGCATGTGGTTCCCGCGCTCGGGACGCCCGCCTTGCAGGCTCAGCCCCCTGTCGCGACGGCGGCGCCGGGCAGCCTCCCGCTGCTCCCGCTGCTCCCCCTGCACCGCCAGCAGCGCCCCAATGAACGCCGTCTTCACCTCCTTCTCGAACGCCAGCTCGTCCCGCCGCGCCAGCTGCGCCACCAGCTCCGCCGACAGTGCCCGGCTGGCC
>NW_010973209.1:9465-18921 GCF_000737465.1 Haliaeetus leucocephalus | reverse complement strand
GCTTGCAAAATGCTTTCTGCGATTACTGCAATGCAGGCTGCACTTATTAAGATGCGCAGGGTGAGCAGCGGGCCTCCCGGTGCAACTGGTGAGGCGCCAGTGCAGTAAATGCAATGCATACTGCAACTAGGGAATACTGCCTGGTGAATTAGCAGGACGCCCGGTGCAGTTAGTGTAGCGCACGCTGAAGTCTGCAAAATACCTTATGCAACTAGCGAGGCACACAGCACAATTATGAAGGTGCTGGGGGCAATTAGCAGGATGCCTGGTGCAATTAGCGAAACATACAGCGCAATAAATGAAATGCCTGGTGCAATTAGTGACATGCACAGTGCAACTAGCGACATGCACACTGAAGTTTGGAACACTGCATCACGTAATTAGTGAAACACACGCTGCAATTATTATGACACGGGAGGCAATTAGCGTGCTGCCCGGTGCAACTGGTGAAACACCCAGTACAATAAGCGCAAGGCACAGTGCAACTAGGGAAATGCTCGGTACAGTTAGTGGCATGCCCAGTGCAGTTAGTAAAATGCCCAGTGCAATTAGTGACATGTCCAGTCTGGTGCAGTTAGTCTCATTCCTGGTGCAATTAGTAAAATGACTGATATAATTAGTGACATGCCCGGAGCAATCAGTGAAATCCATAGTGCATAAGTGAAACACCTGATGCAATTAGTAACATGCCTGTGCAATTAGTGACATGCATGGTGCAACTGAACACACACTACATTTAGTGAAATTCCCAGGGCAATTAATGAAATGCACACTGAAACTGTTAAAATGCATCACGTGATTAATGGGATGCACGGTGCATTTACTGGACCACCAACAAATAAACAGTGTGCAATTACTGAAATGCCCAGCGTCATAAATGACATGCCCAGAGCAATTGCAGAATTGCCTGGTGCAATTAGTGACATGCATGGTGCAATAAATGAAATGCACTGTGCAATTAGGGGAATGCGCAGAGCAATTAGCAAAGTGCCTGGGGCAATTAGTGACACACACCATGCCATTAGTAAAAAGTCTAGCGTATGGTGCATTTAGTGGCACGCACAGTGCATGGTGCTCTTGGGGAAATGCATAATGCAATTAGTGAAAACCACCACCGTATTTTCCACGCACTTAGGAAAATGCATGGTGCAATCAGGAAAATGCCCGGTGCACAGTGCATTAGTGGCAGTCGGTACATTCAGAGGAGTGAAACACTCAGCAAAATGCACAGTGCAGCTAGGAATATGCACCGTGCATGGCTCAGTGAAGCGCCCAGCACATTCAGTTCCAGGCACGGTGCTGTCAAGAAAGCGCACTTCCTGAAATGCAGGGCGCAAACAGCAAAATGCGAAGCACACCAGGCATTTTTGCAAAATGGCAAGCGTTGCAAAAAGCTCAGTGTGCATGGAGAAAGGATGGTGCACAACACTGTCGGTGCAAGGCACAATACATTTAATGAATGGCACGGCGTGTTTTGCAAAATGCCGAGTGCTTTAGGTAAAGACACAATGCATTTCGCAAAATGCATTTAGAGCAAGGCATTTCGCAAAACGCACGGCACGCTCTGCTAAACCCTGGGTGCATCTGAAGCAATACTAAAAGCAAGATATCCGTGGGATTGATTTTTTTGCCAAGAGCCCCCTCCTGGCCAAACTGTGTAAACACTGGAGCAAGCCGTCCCCGAAGCCTGGAGAGGCTCAATTGTCCAATTTGGTTGGAATTGTCCCCAGAGAGTGAGTGGCCTGGATTTTGCTGGCCGTACCTTCATGGGAGCAGTTGTTGTTGAAGGCAGGGGAGAAAGCATGCAGCTCACGCAGAAGGATGGGCTCTGTGCCCCTACCACCGCCTTCGCCTTCAGCATCGGCCTCAGTCTCTTCCTCCTCTTCTTCCTCATCCTCATCACCCTCAGGGTCAGCCTCGGGGTCGGGTGAACTCTGCATCAGCTCCTCCAGCTCCTCGATGACCTGCAGGGCATCAGGGTCCTCCATTTGCACCTACACCCTGCAGCCCACAGCTACACCCTGCATCCGCATCTGCGTCCTGCACCCGCATCTGGGATCTGGTCTCTTCATACTGCACTTGCATCCTCTATCTGTATCGGCATCCTGCATCCTCCATCCTCCCCTTCATCCCGCATCTGCACCTGCATTTGCATCCATCTGGACCCTGCGTCCTCCCTTTGCATCCTGCATCTGCATCCCACATTCCCGTCTGCATCCAAATCCCACATTCCGCATTCACAGCTCTCCACGGGTACTTGCACCCCGGACGTGCACCTACATCTAAATCTGCATCCCGCACCTATGTCTGCATCCTGCTCCCTTCATCCTGCATCCTGGATCCTGTACGTGCACCTGCACCCGCACCTTCTATCCAGCAGCCCACACCCCGCGTCTCCCATCCACATCCCCTTCCCCACATTGGCAACCTGCATCTGGCACCTGCATCGTGCATCCCACATCTGCATCCCTGCCTCTGCACCGGAATCCTGTAGCTGCATCCCACCTCTGCCCCCCCCCGTTTTCACCCTTCATCCCATGACACCCATTTGCATCCAGCACCTGGAACGCACATTCCTATCTGCACCCAAATCCCACATTAGCACCCACAACCTGCACCTCCATCTACACCCAAATCTGCATCCCACATCCCATGATGATGGGGTTTGGCCTTTTTTTGTATTTTCAGCACACGGCCATGGGGCTGGGGTGGGCTGAGGCCATGCCGGGAGGCTAAAGCTTGGCTTTTGGGGGACACGCAGGCATTCAGTAGCCCGTGGGGGCCGGGGTACCTGCTCAGCTGTCAGCAGCGGCTCCTCATTGATGCCCGAGTCTTGCTCACTCCTCTCAGTGAGCTCCTCCTCCTCCTCCTTCTCGCAGAGCTGCAGGAGACACAGGCTGGGCCGCCTTGGTGGCACCGCAGGCACGGCCCGGCACCGGCATGGCCCCAGCACGGACACAGACACAGCCCTGGCCCTGGCACAGGGAGAGCCACCAGGGAACCACAGCTCTAGGAGACATGCTGCATGGGGGCGGGTTGCACGGGGAGACATCGGATGGAGACATGGATGGGGACACTGGACAGGGAGACACTGGGGGGGGAGACACTGGATGATGGGATTGAGGGGAGACATTGGATGGGAACATTGGATGGAAGGATATTGGACAGAGACACTGGACAGAGATGGATGGAGATGCTGGATGGGGAAATGTTGGATGGGACTTTAGATAGGGACTTTGCACAGGGATGCTGGAGACACTGGAGAGGGAGATGATGGACAGGGAAGTGTTGGATGGGGAGGTGTGGCAAGGAGACGGATAGAGATGTCGGATGGGGAGACACTGGATGGAGTTGTTGGATGGAGACATTGAACTGGGAAGTTGGACAGGGAGAAGTACAGGTATGTTGGATGGAGATGTTGGGTGAAGAGTCATTTGAATTAATACACTGGATGGTGACATTGGATGGGGAAGTGTTGGAGATGCTGGATGGAATTGATGGGGATGTTGAATGGGGAGATGATGGATGGTGATGCTGAATGGGGAAGAGGTCAGATGGAGACATTAGATGGGGACATCAGACAGGGCAGATGTCAGAGGGGAACACTGGATGGGGAGGTCATGGATGGACATGTTGGATGGAGATGTTGGACAGGGAGGCATCATCTTTTTTACCACTTTTCACAGGCTATTTCACCTTTTTAGCAGAAAATAACCCAAGAAATTTACCTTCTCTTCCCCCTTTAGCAACAGGTTGCGTAATATCCAAACGGGTTAAATTCAGTTGATTTTGAGGCATCTTTGCAGCCCTCCCACAACCCCAACTGCAGCTATTCACAGCATGAACTCACTACAATGAAGAAAACACTATTTTCTACCCCCAAAAATACACGACCTTACCCCTGGCTTGGGGGCAAATTGGCAAAGAACAGATTGCCAAACCAAACGCTTAATTTTGCCCATTTCAGTGTGGTTTCACCCTAAAATGTGGACATGCACTGCACTGGTGCTGTGTCACCCCCAAAATACCCTTTTTGAGTAGTTGGCAGTGCTCTGATGGTCGCTGAGCCTTGGGGCTGATTGACAGCTGTCAAGCATCACCCAGGGGTCATGTAGGGATGGGGCGGGGTTGGGATGCCAAGGGGGGGGCCACAGCCATACCTGGAGGTCGGTGCCGTTGGGGGCCTCAGCCCCTGGGAGCAGCCAGGGCCGGGGGGAGCCCCGGGGGACAAAGCCATCAGTGAGAGCATCCCAGACCCTGCAGGGAGGTGGGTGGTGAGCGGCGATGCCAAAATGTTGCCTCCCAGAAAGCTGTCCCAAAATGGCATGCCTCGAACACCCCAAAATGCAGCCCCAGAAACACCCTGAAATGCCCCCCCCCAAATCCCAAAACACCGAGATGCCCGAAACATCCCAAAGCATCCCAAATGATGTCCTAGAAGACCCCAAAGCTCCTCAAAATATCACCAGGAAATACTGCCCTGAAATATCCCAAAGCACCCCAAAATGCTTGAATGTCCCCAGACATCATTTTGAAATGTTGCTATCAAAATACCCCCCAAAAGGCCACTGCAATGCCCCAAAATGTCTCCAGATGCCACAGAAGACTGCTGTGAAATGCCCCAAAACATCCCGAAACGCCCCCAAAGCCCCAGAAACACCCCAAAATGCCATCCTAAAACACTGCCACAAAGCCCCAAGACCCTCTGAAAGGCCCCCAAACACCTCAAAACACTGCCCTGGAACACCCCAGAACACCCCTAAAGGTCCCAAAGCTCCAAAATGCCCTGAAACACCCCAAACCACCATCCTAAAACACCCAAAAATGCCCCCCAAAGCCACAATGCTCCAAAATGCCACCCTGAAATGCTCCAAACCACCACCCTGAAAAAGCCCTGAAATGCCTCAAAACATCCCCAAATGCCACCTCTGAACACACACATTCTACAATGCTTTCCTGAAACAGTGCCAAAAATGCCCCAAAACGCTGCCCCAGAACACCCCAAAAGAACTCAAAATGTTGTCCCAAGACCCCACTCCAAAAAACTCACAAGGGGGAGAAAAAAGGGGGGGGGAGAAAAAAGGGGGGGGGAGAAAACAGGAGAAAAAAGTGGTAAAGAAGGAGAAGATGGGGAAAAAAGGGCAAAAATGGGGAAAATGGGGAAAAGTGGGGAAAATGGGGAAAAGTGGGGAAAATGGATGAAAAAATGAGAAAGAGGGAAAAGAAGGAAAAGGGGAAAGTGGGAAAAAAGAGAAAAAGGGGGAGAAAGGGAAAGATGTGAAAATGGGGGATGGGGAAGGAGGAAAAGGGGTAAAAGGGAAAAAGGAGAAAGTGGGGGGAAAAGCGGGAAATGGGGAAAAAGAAAATGTAAGAAAAAAGGGGGAATGAGGGGAAAAATGGGGAAAAAGGTGGAAAAGTGGAGAAAAGGAAGAAAAAGAGGAGGAAGAGAAAAATTGGGGAAATGGGAGAAAAGCGGTGAAAAGTGGTGACATCAGGAATAAGGTCAAAAATGGGGAAAAAGGCACAAAAAGAGATTAGAAAATTTCTCCCCAATTAAGGCAAACCCACCCATTTTCCCACCACAAATGGCAGTTTTAGTCCGACATGGTGCCATGTCCATGCACATCCTGATTCCCCCTAAATCACCCCAAACCCGCCTGCCCCTCCCCATCCCCAAACCCGCTTGTTTTGGGGTATTTATCTCATCTCCTTCCTTACCTGATCTTAATTCCCCCTGAAATCACATATTTCACTAATTAACGCACAAAAATGTGCATGTCAACCCCCCCCCGATATTCCTATTTTAACAAAACCACAGCAAATACGGAAAAAATAAGTGGTTATCGCCCAAACTTTGCTTTTTTTTCCTGCTCTTAAAGGGCCAGCACCCTGCAAGGTCGGGCAAGCAGCAGCAGCAGATTTCTGGGTTAATTATGGTAAGAATTGGTTAATAATTAGGGAAATACAGCGCCTTTAAGGCCCCGGCCCATCCCCCACCCATGCACACAGGGCTCATTCAAGAGGGAGGAAAAAAAAAAAAAGCCCTGTTTTGCCCAATCTGACCCAAAAAGACACAATAAGCAGCACAAAGCACGCAGTGAGCCGGCTGCCGGCGACAGCGCGGCGCTCCCGGCGCCAGGCCAAATTGCGTTTTTCTCTGAAAACCCGTCAATTTGGCCAATTATGAAAAGCAGTTCAGCCTCAGTGGGTTTTGGTGAAAAAAACCCCAACAACAAAATAAACAGATTTGGGGGTGCTTGGGTTGAAAACAACCACTTTGCATGGTGAAAAATGAGTATTAGGAATTGCAGCCTGGGGAATAATCCCACTTAAACAACAACAAAAAATCTGTTAGAAAGGTGTTAATGTATAAACATCACTGCAAAACCCCCCCCAAATTTGACAAAAAAAAAAAAGGCATTTTGCAACAAAAAAAGGGTTTTAATGAATATTTAGATTGTAATGCAAATGCCACTATATTGTGGCAGGGTTGTGGGGATTTTGCCGAAGTTGGCTGCCCCCTGGCTTGATGCAGAGCTTGCACATCGCAAGCAAAAGGCTAAGCTCTACTCACACCTTACTCAAGGTTTACACTCAGCCCCCCTGGGGGCTCTCTTCACATAGACTGAGCCTGCTGCGACCCCGTGCAATGCGACACGGGCACCCTGCTGCGCCTCCTCATAGGATGCTACACAACTACTCCAGGGGTCTCACACAGCTACTCCAATGATGCTACACAACTACTCCAGGGGTCTCACACAGCTACTCCAATGATGCTACACAGCTGCTCCAAGGATCCCACACTGCCAGCCCAAGGTGCTGCATGATCACGCCACAGCGCAGGGGGCTGACTCGCATGTGGTGGAGATCTTGCAAGCATGCAAGGAAGTGCAATAGGCCCCAGAGGGGCGTTACTCACAGGATACTACGGTGCTACTCTGATGTGCTACGCAACCATGCTGCAATGGGGTAGGCTGGTCTGCATGCTCTGGGAGGAGGTGTATCTCATGACCATGCAAGGAGGCATGTGGGCCCAAGGGTGGCCTACTCATAGGATACTACACAGCTACTCCATGCTGCTGCATGACTATGCCATGATGCAGGGGGCTGAGTTGTATGTGGGGTGTACCTTGCTAGCATGCAAGGCAGCATGCAGAGCCCGACAGAGTGGTTACTCGTAGGATACTACAGCACTATTCCTGACGTGGTGCATGATCACGCTGCAATGCAGGGACCTGGTCAGTGAAGTCTCTCAAGGGTGCAAGGAGGCACACAGGCTGTGAGAGGGCTTACTCACAGCTTACTACACCACTGCTTTGATGTGTTGCATGACCACGCTGCAATGCAGGGAGCCAGTTTGCATTGGGAGTGTGTGGGTTTTGCAGGTGTGCAAGGAGGCACGTGTCGCCAGAAGTAGTGGGGGGCCTTACTCACTCCTCATCCTGGAGACGCTCCTCCTCCTCCTGCGCCTGGAGACGCCCCCGCACGGGGGCCAGACCCTCGGTGGCAGCATCATAGTTGCGGAAGCAGACGGTGAGCTTCTCGTCGAACTCCTGCACCAGGTCCTCCATCGACTTGAAGCTCATCATCTCAGCCGAGAAGCTCTCCAGCTCGGCCAGCGCTGGGTCTGCAGTGCGTTGTGGGGTTCCCCCATCGTCCCCGGGCCCCTCCTCGAACTCCTCCTCCAGGCTTACCAGGGGCGCCTCCATCCTCCTCAATACCGATGCGCTGCCTTAGCTGTGGGGAGAGGCTGCCTGTGAGGCACCGGGCTACTCACAGGTTACAACACGAGGGCTCCCCATTCCCTTTGCTGCTGCCGTGTGGGCTGAAACCCTACCGCCAGGGCTATTATACAACCAACAGTATCTCTGTAGTACCCTAGTAGTATCCCAACAGCATCTTAGTACTGTCTTTGTAGAAATACGCTGACATCCTGACACTACACTAGTAGTACTTTACTAGTAGCAACAAAGTGTGGACAGTGGCCCAAATAGCTTAGCGCTACCCTGATAGTATGTAAAAAGTATCATAACACTACCATTTATACTGAACTGGTAGTATCTTAGTAGTATCCTTATACTATAGCACTACTATCTTAGTAGTGGCCTGCAAGTATCACACTAGTATCAGTAATGTGCTGACAGTATCCCAAAAGTTTGAGCATTGCCCTGATAGTATCCCAGAAGTATCTTACCCCTACTATCTTTTCTAGTGCCCTTGTAGTATCTCAGAAGTATCCTACTGATATTCTACTAGTGTCCTGACAGCATCCTACTAAAAAATGAGTACTGTCTTGATAGCACCTTAGCAGCGTTGTGATAATATCCTGATAGTTTCGTAGTAGTACCCTGATACTATCTTAGCAGCATCCTAGTAATGGCCCTGTAGTGTCTTAGTAGTGCCTCGACAGCATTGTGAAAGTATCTCAGCAGTACCTTTAGAGTATCCAGGCAGTATCCTGCTAACAGCTTCGCAGAGTCCTGATAGTACCTCTGTGCTACACTGAGATTATCCTAGTAGCAGCCATTGAATAGCTCGGCATTACCCTGATGTTGTAGTAGCACAGGTAGGAGTATTCTGTTACTGTGTCAGGAGCATCCCAATAGCGTCCTAGTTACATCCTAACAGCACCCTGACAGTATCACAGTAGTATATCAGCAGTGTCCTGATAGGATCCTAACAGTGGTATAATGGTATACAGTTATTATCTTAGTAGTGTCCTGATAGTATCTTGGTAGTGCAATGTAATAGCCAGATATTATCTTAGTGCCACGTTACTATGCTGAAAGCAACTTAACCGTATCTGTTGTAGAATCCAGAGTCCCTTGACGACGTGTTAGCGCTGCTCCAGCGGTACCTTTGTAATACTACCCCAGTACCAACCCTTGAAAGGTGCTGGAAATACCCGAGTAGTGTTCTGACAGCATCCTGGGAGTGCCCTGACAGTAGCTTAGCAGCGTTCTCGCAGTATCTCAGTAGCATCCACATAGTATCCTGACAGTATCTTAGTGCCACCCTGAGAGTGCCTTGGTACTGCCCGCAGAATATCCTGACAGCATTTCAGCAAACTCCTGATAGCACCTTAGTAGCATCCCAGTAGTATCCTCAGAGTATCTCAGCTGTGTCTTGATAGTATCTCACTAGTCCTTCACCAAGTTACTGAGAGTATCCCAGTAGTATCTTCGCAGTAGCCTCACAGGAAGCAAATAGTCACCTAGTAGTAAGTCGGTAATACCCCAGTAAAGGTGCCACTACTCCAACCCACTCACCCAGCCCCGGCCACGCTTCCCCTGGGGAGGGGGAGGAAAGCAGAAACACGCTGCAGCTTTTGGGGGAAAACCCGGTTTTGGGGCTTTGAGTACCGTCTGCGCCCGCGTGCGCCCGCACCCCCACAAACGTGCCACGCGCTGGGTGCGCGTGAGCCTCGGCAGGTCGGCGGCACGCACCCCCCACGCG
>NW_010973209.1:1012-9032 GCF_000737465.1 Haliaeetus leucocephalus | reverse complement strand
GGCTGCACCCCAAAATCGCTCCTCCCGCGCGTCCACGCACCCCCAGCCCCGCACCCACCTGCGGCCCCGCATCCTCCGCGCCGCGGGTGGGGGGGAAAGGGGGGGCGGGCAGCGCCGCCGCACTGCGCACGCGTGGGGGAGGAGGGGTGACGTCACCGGGAAGGTGGGTGCCGGTGGTGGGCAAGGGAGCCCTGACGTCATCCACCCCCTCCCCGCGACGGTGGTCTCCAACCTTCTTCCGTCCCTTAAATATTGTTGAGGTCCCCCCGCCCCCCCACCCCCGATGGATATCTATTTATTTATCCATATGCACATCCGTACCGATATATTACGTATATTATAAATAAGCATTTTAAAAAAGCTGAGACAAAGATGTAATAATGTCTTAAAAAAAAAAAATTCAAATCATCTATTAACGGTCCAAAAAATCTTTTTCCTCTCAAAAAAAAAAAAAAAGTAATAATCCGTAGGTTTATTTTTTTAGATAAACATGTTTTAGAGCGACGGGGTCATGCACGCTGCTTTTTTTTTTTTAAAAAAATAAAAATCTCGGCGTAACAGTGTGCGGTGCAGCAATTCAAAGGTCTGGTTTTAGGATCAGTTTCCCCTGATACCGGGTTTAGCAGCTGGCCTCACGCAGCTACGGGGATGCAAAGGGAGGCCGAGCATCGCCGGCCACGCTCGCCGACTCCTTTCCCATGCCGATTTTTACTGCAGCAGGACAGAACAAGGGTTTCCCCACCTGCATACGGCTTCTTGTCATTCGTATTAAGCGAGGAACCTCAAAAGAGGCTGCGAAACGTTTCTTGTTAAGCTTAGAGAAATTTTGTCAGGTCCTGACTGGAGCATCACACGCCTTGAGGCACAATATGTAGTTAGGCGAGGTTTATCGTTCGCAACGGTGGATGAAAATCTGTATTTCATACAGCCGTCTTGCCTGAGAGTAAACCAATAAACTGCTCCTGCCGTAAAACCTGTAACAGAATTAATCAAACAGCTAGAGTAATAATTTGGGTATTATAGGGGAAAATAAAACCACATTCATCATATACCAGCCCCATGCGGCCTATTAAAAAAACAGCTGGGAGACGGCACATGGCTATAGGACTTTAAATAAAGTCGCTGGCCCTCTAACAGCCGCTGTTCCTACCATGGTAGATACAATTAATGCAAGAAATGAATGTGCTAGATATGGGTTAGATGTAAAAGATCTATTCTTTACGATCCCAATACGAGAGCAAAACTCGGGGTGGAATGCAGTACACCTTCCATTGCCTACCGCAAGGCTGCGCTCTATGGGACCCAACCACCCCACGCGCCTGTTCACGCCACCTATAGGCATAGGTGATAAGGGATATCAAAGGGGACGACAGCAAGGTGCGCAAGGTAGAAAGGAGTTCCCTGTTACCTTTGGCTCTAAACCCTGGCAAGGCTCCCAGAGGAACTACGCTCTGGTTTAGAGAGCGCTACTAGCAGTGTATGAAGGGCTGCCAACCACCGAGCCGTTAACTCAAGCGAGATAAATCAAGTTACGCGTGCCTATTCCTATTTGTCCTGGGTTTGGCTGGGATAGAGTTAATTTTCACAAGGAGCTGGGAGAAGGCACAGCTAGGACAGCTGACCCCAACTAGCCGAGGGGATGTTCCATACCATATGACATCATGCTCAGTATAGAACTGGGGGAGCTGGCTGGGGGGAGGAGGGGTCGTGGCTCTGGAATGGGCTGAGCATCGGGTTCCAGGTGGTGAGCAATTGCATTGTGCATCACTCACTTTACACATTCTTTTATTAGTAGTATTGTAATTGTTATTTCTTCTCTCCTTGTGTTGTCCTATTAAACTGTCCTTATCTCAACCCGTGAGTTTTTACCTTTTTCTTCGGATTCTTCTCCCCATCCCACCAGGGGTGGGAGTAGTGAGCGAGCGGCCTCATGGTGTTTTGCTGCCGGCTGGGCTGAAACCATGACAATCCTTTTTGGTGCCCAAAGTGGGGCACGAAGGGTCGAGACAACGACAGATCTGGCCAGAGCGTGTTAAAACAAATTTGTTATACACATTCCTTATGTTAAATAGTCACTGGTCACAGCGTTGGTTCACTTGTTCACATAGTCGCGTTGTGTAAATTCTTATACCCTCTATGTATTCCCTGCGATTATGTTTATCACCTCTGGGAGAAGGATCAGGATTATCATTTTGCTGTATTGGGTAATGTCAACTTATGATATGATTACATCACTGGTCATGAGGTTAAGCTGGTATTTGTGTGCGGCGTTGTTGTCATGCCTGTACCTCAGATGCCTTCTCTCGGAATTTATTAGTAATCACACCCAATCTATGGGGAAGACGGGGGGATACTTCGTCCCACTCTGCCACCTCCCCTTCCTCCTTCCGGCTAATTACAACAGCTTTTGAGAATTTTGAATATCCTTGGGATGTTCGAGCCAGCGTGCTGTTAGCGCTATGTCTCCCGAATATGTTTCAGGTCTTGTTGAGGGCTACAAAAAAGTTTTTTATGAATACCACCCAGAGATCTGCCCCAAGGCTGGATGTTCATGGGTGGCATGGCATGTGGGAGAGAATATGGGCAGGTATCTAGAGAACTTCTCACCTCCAGTGGCTTGGAACTTCACTCCGAAACAAGTACAGGACGCTGACCAAGTGATAGAATATTTGAAAGGAAAATGCAGTACCTATTCCAAAGAGGCACAACTTACCGCACTGTGCTGGGCCCTGGCCAGTATCTACCAACCACTGCTCGATATTATGCAGCACCCTCAGGGGGAAGGGAGGGAAAACAGACCGACAGGCACTGCAGCTATTCCAACCCTCGTGACAAGCACTGCAGCTACCCCAACCAACCCCGGCGACAGGCGCTGCAGCTGAACCAGAGAACCAACCTGTGCCGGTGTCAGTCGCCCCTGTGCAGAAAAAGAAATACACGGAGAAATCGGTTCAACTTAGCGAGGGATGGAGGTGAACCAGGGTCATCACGAGAACAGGAGGAAGAGGCAGAACCCGAGATAATCACCCGATCCCTATCCCTGAGTGAGCTGCAAGATACGCGAAAGGATTTTGGCCGCCAGCCGGGTGAGCACATTGTTACCCGGCTGCTCCGCTGCTGGGGTAATGGGCCGGTAGCTTGGAATTAGAGGGAAGGGAAGGCAAGCAGGTGAGATCCCTGTCTAGGGAAGGGGCCATTGACAAGGCGATTGGGAAAAAGACACGAGCCCTCAGCCTCTGGAGGGGACTTCCGTCAGGCGTGAAGGAAAGGCACCCCTTCAAGGATGATGTTATATGTCACCTAGGCAAGTGGACCACCATGGAGAGACATATCCAGTACCTGAGGGAATTAGCCATGCTGGAGGTGATTTATAATGATTACCCACAGATGCAGATGAAATCCAATGCACACAACCCACATGGCCGAAGTTTCTACGAAGCGCACTAGCGTCGTATGCCAACTCTGCCCAGTCAGAACTCTTACGTACTGTAAAAGGGGATAAAATCCCTCTGGTGCACATAAAAAATACGTTAGGGAAGACAATCTGGGTTACTCCTGCCTCAGGCAAAGGTAAACCCATTTGTGGGATTGCTTTTGCTCAAGGACCTGGGTGCACTTGGTGGGTGATGTGAAAAGATGGGGAAGTCTGACGTGTGCCTCAAGGGGACTTGGTTTTAGGTGAGAATAGCCAGAATGAAACTGTATGATGTTAGTTGCTATATAACCCTGCTACTGTATGTTATCATCACTATAATTGTTATAGGCTATATCCATAGTACTACAGTAAGAATCACTTAGATCAAGCGAGAATGAACTGTGATAAAATTGAGCGAAGCGCAGTAGTGATGGCACCAGAACTGACTCCAGCATGCAACAATCCGACAGCGCACACCATCCTCCTGCTGCGTCCAATGTCACCTGCTCGTCATACCTCACTGAAGCCCAATCCTGCTCTGTCAACTGAGTGGACTTTCCACCATCCCTCCTGCCCAGAAAGACTGGTATGACAGATGGAGCCCAGAGTTGGGAACTAAATGAACTCAACAAACATTTTATAAACATGACCCATAAATTAAAGGAATGATATCTGTGTGTGTGTGTGTGTACATCTCTCTCTATATATATATCTCAAAGGACAGCAAAGATGATGATGATTGACCAGGATGTAACTGAAGGTATGGGAACTGAGCATGATGTCAATGGTATAGAATAAGGGGTGGATACTGTCCTGGTTTCAGCTGGGATAGAGTTAATTGTCTTCCTAGTAGCTGGTACAGTGCTATGTTTTTTGAGTTCAGTATACGAAGAATGTTGACAACACTGATGTTTTCAGTTGCTGCTAAGTAATGTTTAGTCTAAAGTCAAGGATTTTTCAGCTTCTCATGCCCAGCCAGCAAGAAGGCTGGAAGGGCACAAGAACTTGGGGGGGACACAGCCAGGGCAGCTGACCCAAACTGGCCAACAGGGTATTCCATACCATGTGACGTCACATCTAGTATAGAAACTGGGGGAGTGGGGGTGGGGAGTATCGCCACTCAGGGACTAACTGGGCATCAGTTGGCGGGTGGTGAACAATTGCATTGTGCATAACTTGCATATTCCAATCCTTTAATCATTACTGTTTTCATTTTATTAGTGTTATCATTATTAGTTTCTTCTTTTCTGTGCTATTAAACCGTTCTTATCTCAACCCATGCCTTTTACTTTTTTTTGCCGATTCTCTCCCCCGTCCTACTGGGTAGGGGGGGGAGCCAGTGAGTGGCTGCATGGTACTTAGTTGCTGGCTGGGGTTAAACCATGAGAGCATCCTGTTGCCTACCCCTCTCTTTGTTAGCGTTGCCTCCAGTTGCCTCCTGTTTCATCCTATTATCTCCTCCTTTTTCTCTTTTTGTTGCCTCCTGTTGCCCCCTCCTTCTTTTGTCTTTGGTATCCTACTCTGTCCTCCTTTTTCCTCCTCTTTTTTCCTTCGTCTGTGGCCTCCTATTGCCTCCTCCTCCTCCTCCTCTGCTTGCTTCCTGTAACCTCATCTGGCATCCTGTCATCCCCTCCTTTTTCTCTGTTACCTCCTGTTGCCTCCTCCTCCTTTTCTTGCTACTGCCTTTTGCCTCCTTATTTACCTCCTGTGTCCTCCTCTTGCCTCCACTTGTTCCCCCCTACTATTGCTTCCTGTTGCCTCTGCCTCCTCCTCTTGCCAACCTTTGTTTCATGGTTCCTCTTCCTCCTAAGCCCCTCTTGCCTTTCTCTTGCCTCCTGTTGCCTCTTTTTCTCCATCTTGTAGGCCTCCTCTCCTCAACTGTTGCCTTCTGCTGCCTCCTGTTGCCTCCACTTCCTCATTTTCCTCTTGTCTCCTCCTGCTTCCTCCTCTTCGGCTGCCTTCTGTTGACCCTTGGTGTGTCCTCCCCCTCCTTCCCCTCTTTTCTCCTCTTGATGCCTTGAGTAAAGGCTGGAGTTAAAAGACTCGATTGTATTTTAATTTGTGCTTGCTTAAGCAACTTTGAAACTTGTAACATATAAGAAAACCTTGAAGTTTGTTAACAGTATGCACAAATAGATAAGAAGCCTTACGTTCTGCTGAGCTTTGCGATTAAAACCTGCCAGGACCAGCAAATTGGGAAGAAGAGATGAACCATCTGAGATGACCCGCACTGCGCATGCCTTAGGAGAGAGTTCAATTAGCGGACACCAAGAAAATGACCACCAGAGGGTTTCAAGGACCCCAAAAGACCACCAACACATTTAATAGCGCATGCCTGAAAGGGCGGACACTATGTAAATAATTTCTGGGAAATAACATGAATATGTACAACAATTCTGGGAAATGTAATGAATATGTATATATTACAACAATATAAGCTTTGCTTGCTGTAGGCAATGGTAATGCACAATGGGCGGAATGATGCCCCACGCATCCAGCACTGCAATAAAGAATGCCTGCTTTCTAAAACTCCAAAATCGAGTCTCAGAGAGTTTCTTTGACCGGCTTTTTCGGTAACACACTTGCCTCCTCTCTCTACCTGTTTTGTCCTCAGCCTCCTCCTCCTCATGTTCCCTTCACCTCCAGGAGACAATAGGAGGTCCCAGGAGAATGAAGGAACAGCAGGCAAGGAAAGGCAGCAGAAGGCAAGACAAAGCGGAGATGAGAGGCAAGAGGAGGAGGAGGAAGAGCATACAACAGGAGGCAACAAGATGCAACAGGAGACAATATTAGGAGGAAGAAGAGGATGCAAGAGCAGGATGAGGTGGAATGAATGGGATTCAAGAGGAACCAAGTGCAGGAGGTGGAGGAGGAGTGTTAAAGAATTTTCAAACATGGGTTTCTCTAGGTTTGCTTTATTAACAGCTCAGAGTTGGGCCACCACCACAGTGAATGGCAAACTTCCAAAAATTTCCCAATTTTATATATCTTTTTACCACCCATTGTCCCAGTCCAAAGTCTTTGTAATTTTCCAGTTGATCTCGGTTCCCATGTTGTTATCATTCATCAATTTATCTCACTAATACTCGTGTCCCGGTTCTTCTGAAGTTAGTGGTAGTAGGCAGAAGGTCTTGAGTCACCATGACCACTTATCTTCTTACGCATCAAAGATTACCTTTGAATTCCTGAAAATCACTCAGGCTATTCTATTAATTTATCTTGTTCTAAAGTTAATCACTTACTCCCATGTCTTAGGTCTAAGATCCTTCTTCTGTTGATTCAGCTTGACTGGGTTTCAAGCCAGCCACAGAGGGGGAGACACATAGGCTTAATAAGAAGCTTATGCATATTGTTTTATAAGCACCTGCATTCTATTAATGATATCTAAAACAATTTCTAATCATTAGTTGTATGTCTAATATGAATAGTCTTAGAAACAATAAGGCTTAAGGCCTAGTTCTTTTTACAATTCCCTCCTTTTGTTTTTCATCGCACTCCTGCGATCCTATTGATAACTCCACATTTGAATTTCTATCTTCTGTACTATCCTAGAGCTACAACCTACACAGCATTGAAACAAAACTGTCACACATACTACTATGATTATAACAACAAAGACTATTACAATTATTTTTTTCACCCAAGTAGTCAAATTTGGAAACCAAGACGTTAACCAAGAGAATGTGTTAGAAATTCCCCAAGACGTGTCATCTCTTTGAATTTGTTGCATTGTGGCACTAACCTCCCAAATTTTCTGGACATCTGTCATTAATTCTCCTGATCGATCAGTATACACACAGCAACTGGTATTTGGGACAGTACAAACTCCACCTTGTGAAGCCAGAATCACGTCTAAGGCCATTTGGTTTTGAATAGTTATTTCTGAAAGTTCAGTTACCTCTTTCTGGAGAGTGGAAAGTCCATGAGCAGTTGAATTTTCAATTTCTCCAGAGGCATTTCAGACTGCTTTTTCCAATTCACTTACTCCTAAAGCTGGAATTAACCATCTAACAAATGAATGGCATCCTGTTGGTCTTTCAATCAAGGGATTTAAAGTTCTTCAAATTTGAGTTAAAAAGGTTCTGTGCGATGTTGCACTTGAGAGAGTTTTTGGGTGAATTTCCAAATCTGTAGACATTACTCCTAGGGTACAAATACCTCCCCAATCTGGAGGCAAAGCTTTATAAGCTTTGCTCCCACATAACCAAAAAATACCTAAGTCCTCAGGTGCTCGCCAACTTAAACGCAATCCTGAGTTGATAGAAGTCGTGTTTTGGCATTGAGTCCAATTTCCTACAAATAAGTGATTTTTTGCATAAATGTTGATTATCAGCACTTGGGGGATAACATCTTTGCACACAGTGGACTTGTGAATAGTCTCCTGAATTCGATAGTTTAATTTCCCAAATTTGTTCTTCATAAGATTCAGGAAAAGTAGTATTAAACCAGTATTTTTTCCAATTTGCATTTTTAGGAATCGGTATTCCTACTAATCAAAATCCTTGATTCACTGTCTTTGGTAGAGCAACACAAACCCAACATTCGCTTAGATTTAGATTATCAGGAAAAGATTTCATCAATGAAACACGCATATTGTTGGTCCAG
>NW_010973209.1:0-1002 GCF_000737465.1 Haliaeetus leucocephalus | reverse complement strand
GTCCAGGCATTGCCTGTAGGTCTATAATTTGACCCGAAAGTTGAAAAGAACGATCAGTATATATAATAACAGTTCTATTGGTACAGGCAACTCGATATCGCAATGCAAATTTTGTCCACAAGGTGTCACTCCAGGGTAAAATACAAACAAGTACAAAAAGGAATAATACTTCACAATTGTCCATTCTTCTTCAGATTCTTTGCGGGCATGCGAATAATGGATCCAATTTTCTTTCCCAGATACCTTAATGGCATAAAAAGAAGCTAGTAAAAAAGTGTAAGGTCCTTCCCATTTTGGTTCAAATCTGTTTGCTCTTTTGAAATTCTTTATGTAAATTTTGTCCCCTGGCTGTATATCATGAACTTGGATTTCAGGGCTTATTCCCTGATACCAATAGGCATGGTTACACATTTGGAAAAAAGAATTTTGCAGATACAAACGGTATTGTGTTACCTGTTCATCTCCATCCAAGAGGCTAGTCTTTGCTGGCACATACGTACCTGGAACAGCAAGTATTCTCCCAGAAAGGATCTCTGCCAGAGAAACTCCAATTGGTTGCCTTGGAGTATTCCTAATATCCCACAAAACTAAATTTAAGGCCTCAGGCCATTTCAAACCAGTCTGTTTACAAACTTTTACTAATTTCTCCTTTAATGTCCTATTCATTCATTCTCCCTGACCAGATGATTCGGGGTGATGTGGAGTATGAAATTTATTAAAAATCCCCCCAGAATTATAAATCTGAATCAAGATAGCAGCTGTGAAATGACTCCCTCGATCTGAGTCAATTACTTCAGGAAGCCCATACCTTGGAATGATTTCTTTCAATAAGGCTTTTACTGCTGCCTTAGAATCATTTTTCCTAGTCGGGAAAGCTTCCACCCTTCCTGATAGCTGATCAATGATCACTAACGTGCAAGAGCTCCACATTGTTTTTGGCACGTCTGCAAAATCAATTTGGAGTTTTTGAAAAGGAAAGGGGCCTGGAGGTCTTTTCCCACC
>NW_010973208.1:0-1363 GCF_000737465.1 Haliaeetus leucocephalus | reverse complement strand
CCGCCGTTTGTTTGTCCCAGTGCCCGGACGATCATCGCGGTGTATGAAGTTCTAACTGGTTTGTGTCAGGCAGCTCTCTCTAAGCAGCCTGGCGTGACGGATTAAACATCAACTAGTTAAATAAAAATTAATATCAACTGCCTCCTAACTTCTAATGTCATGTTGTTTATAACTAATGAACTGATTAGGGGATAAACACATCAGGAAGACATTTCTGCTTCCCTGCTCTTTCGAGAGAGATTTGCAGAATTCAAAGTAAATCTCCCAGCGTCCCTCCTGGGTTTTTCCCACACCAATTTGGGGAGGGAGGAGGGGGATTCCGTGGGGTTTGTTGGGGCTAGGTCGGAGGAATCTGGTGCGTGTGTGAGGGTTAGCTGGACTTATTTAAACACCTCTTCATGGAAGCACGTTTCGGAGCGGCGGGAGTGTGCGGCTGCGAGCAGGGCTCAGGCTGCAGCGAGGTGAGGAACTGCTCCAGAGAGATCTGGCGGCTGCTGCAGACCGGGTGGGAGACGTCGTCTCAGCAAAATACTCATTGCTGCCATTATTGACTTTTGGCATCCCATTTTAATATTTAAAATGAACCTCTTTTTTCCTTGCTTGAAGCGACAATCGATGATTTTTAAGTGTTATGAAGGAAAGCGCTCCCTCCACCTTCTTTATTTTTACAATGATCCACTTGTCTGGGGCATGCTTTTCACCAGACCGCGTTGTTAACATTTTCCTAAACACTTTAAAAAAAGAAAAACACATGCATACACAAAACCCCCAACAGCCTCATCTTGGAGAGGTCCCAAGCTTTTAAATACTGTTTGCCCAGCACCGCCGGCTCTGACAAGACAGTAATAACAGGGGAAGCTTTTTAAAACCAATTTAGCAAATGCAGAAATGTAATTTTAATGAAGAATCGATAGCAGAATGGTTCATTTTTCCTGGGACTCCTTGTTGGAGCTGAGAGAGACTTTCAATCAATGGGGAGATGGAAGAGGGGGGGTAGAAAGAGAGAAAGAAAAATATTCGCTCAGTGATGTCTTTAGCACCGGGAATTTTTCTTCTTTTCTTTGGAGGTTTGTTTTGTTTATTATTTCTTTTCAGTCGCGAAGCCTTTACCAAAACGCGGCCGTAGGAGCAAGGAAGAGACCAGTGGACAGATAAATGGATGGACGGATGGATGGGCAGATAATCTCTCAGAAGCACAAGTCAGGAGCTCACAGGGGCAGACTTCACAGGACTGCCTTCTGCCGCCTCCAAAGTAAACGGCGGAGTCCCCGGTCCCCGTCCCCGTCCCCCGCCACCCCACCTGGAGGCTGCCCGGGCCCCTGAGCTGAGCGGTGCCAGCTCCCGGGTGGGCTGCGCCACCGCA
>NW_010973207.1:362-1383 GCF_000737465.1 Haliaeetus leucocephalus | reverse complement strand
CTGCGAAGCCCCCCTGAAGAAGGAGGGGGGGCTCCCCGAGGGGCCGGTGCTGGAGGCTCTGCTCTGCGCCGAGCCCGGGGACAAGAAGGTGGAACTGAAGGAAGAGGAGACGGTGCTGGAGTGCCCGGTGTGTCCGGCTGTCTGTCCGTCCCTCCCTCTGGCCTGGCCAGCCCTGTCTGTCCACCTGTCCGTCCATCTAGGCCACCCACTCGTCCTGTCTGTCTCCTGCCTGTCTGTCCGTCTGTCCGTCTGTCCACTCTTCCTTACCCCTGTCCATCCGTCCGTCTGCTCTCCCCTCTCTCCTACCCCTGTCCATCTACCTGTCCGCTCTCTCCTCTTCCCTACCCCTGTCCATTTCTCTGTCTGCTCTCCCTTACCACTGTCCATCCGTCTGTCCACTCTCCCCTACACTTGTCTGTCTGTCTGTCCGCTTTCTTTTACCCATCTCTCCGCTCTCCCACCTCTCCTACCCTGTCCGTCCGTCCGCCCACTCTCCCTTACACCTGTCCATCCGTCTGCTCTCTCCACACTCCTACCTGTCAGTCCATCTGTCCGCTCTCTCTTACCCCTGTCTGTCTGTCTGTCTGCTCTCCTCTCTCTCCTATGTCCGTCCGTCCATCCCCATCCCTCTGTCCATGTCTCCAGCCTCCGTCCATCCCTGACCCATGAGGGTGGTGGTTGGGGGGGGTGTCCCCTGTCTGTCCCCCGTCTGTCTATCCACCCATCCCTGACCCACAAAGGGTGTGTGTGTGTGGGGGTGTGTGTGTGTGTCCCTGTCCGTCTGTCCGTCCCTCCCCTGTCCGTCCGTCCGTCCATCCCTGACCCAGCCTCTCGCAGAAGCCGCCGCCGGGTGAATTCCCCCATGAACCGGAGGGGGACGAGCTGGAGGATGACACCCCCCGCCGCAAAAACAAAGCCAAGGGCAAGGTGGGAGCCTGGAGATGGCCGGGGGACACACACACAGAGCAGGGGACACACCTATCCCGTCCCTCCCCCCCCCCCCCCACCCGCCGCTCCCCCC
>NW_010973207.1:0-352 GCF_000737465.1 Haliaeetus leucocephalus | reverse complement strand
CCCCCCCCCCCCCCCCCAAAATGGGCCTGACACCCTGTGGTCCCCCCCAAGGCCTATGGCATCGGAGCCATGCGGAAGAGGCAGGATGCCACTGCGCTGGAGGACCGGGACAAGCCCTACGTGTGTGACAGTGAGTGGGACAAGGCTGGAGGGGGGGGACACGACATTAAGGGGGGGGTGACAACCCCCCCCCAATGTGTGTCCCCCCCCAAAGTCTGTGGGAAACGCTACAAGAACCGCCCGGGGTTGAGCTACCATTACACCCACACGCATTTGGCCGAGGAGGAGGGGGAGGACCACGGCGAGCGCCTGCCCCTCCCTCGCAGGAACCACCACAAGCGTGAGTTTTGGG
>NW_010973206.1:0-1215 GCF_000737465.1 Haliaeetus leucocephalus | reverse complement strand
CTGGGGCCACTGCAGCTGGTGGCCATGCTGCGGGGCATCGCGGCCGGGATGCGGTACCTGGCCGAGACCGGCTTCGTCCACCGCGACCTGGCCGCCCGCAACATCCTGGTGGACGCCCAGCTGGTCTGCAAGGTCTCTGACTTCGGGCTCTCCCGCGCCCTGGAGGAGGAGAGCTCGGCTGATCCCACCTACACCAGCTCCCTGGTGAGCTCACCCCCCACGGGGGGCTGCCCGAGTCCTCGGTGCCGATGGGGTTCTGCCAGGGTTGGGGTACCTCCGGGGTTGGGGTACCTCCGGGGTTGGGGTCCCACCAGGGTTGAGGTCTCTCCAGGGTTTGGTCTTGCCGGGGCTGGGGTCCCAGCAAGGATGGGGTCCCACCAGGGTTGGGGTTCCACAGATATCTGGGTGCCAGCAGGGCTGGGACAGTGGGATCCCTTGGAAGACGGGGTTCCTCCAGGGCTGGGGACTTTCCAGTGTTGGGGTCCTTCAGGGATTTGGGGTCTCCTGGACGCCCGGGTCCCTCGGGGGGGTGGGTTCGCCCAGACACCAGGATCCCCCCGCGTGGGCGTTGGGGTTCCCCCACGATCTCCCTGTCCTCAGGGGGGGAAGATCCCGATCCGGTGGACGGCGCCGGAGGCCATCGCCTTCCGCAAGTTCACCTCGGCCAGCGACGCCTGGAGCTACGGCATCGTCATGTGGGAGGTGATGTCCTTCGGCGAGCGACCCTACTGGGACATGTCCAACCAGGATGTGAGTCGCCCCGGACCCCCTCTGTCCCCCTGCGGGGGTAGATCGACCCGTGGGACCCAGGGTCCAGGACCCAGGTGCGGGTGGGGGCAGTTGGAGCCTTGTTAGGGACAGCTGGAGGTAATTAGGGGGTAATTAGCGTGGGAGGGGACCCAGCTGTCGCGCCCGGACACCTGGTTCCCCCCCAGACGCCGGGATCCCTGGCAGGTCAGGGAGTCCCCTGAGCCCCTGGGTCCCCCCTGGACGCCCGGGTCCCCTGAGCGCATGTCCCCACGTCCCTATCGTCATCGTCATCTCCCAGGTGATCAACGCCATCGAGCAGGATTACCGGCTGCCGCCGCCACCCCGCTGCCCCACGGCACTGCACCGCCTGATGCTGGACTGTTGGCAACGCGACCGCAACGCCCGGCCCCGCTTCCCCGACATCGTCAGCGCCCTCGACCGCCTCATCCGCCACCCCGCCACCCT
>NW_010973205.1:0-1368 GCF_000737465.1 Haliaeetus leucocephalus | reverse complement strand
AGGGCAGTGGGGCAGAACTGGGGTCTCTGGGGCAGAACTGGGGTCTCTGGGGCAGAATCAGAGGTAACAGAGGCATAACTGGGGCAAAACTGGGCGTAATGGGATCAGAACTGGGGCAGACCCAGCCCTGGGTGCAGTGGTGCCCCGGGAGGATTTGGGGGGCCCCCACAGCAGGGTCCCACGTGTGTCCCCCCTGGGATTTGAGATGGGGGGGGGGGGCTCACCCACAACGCGGAGCTGCGCTTCGGCCTCGACAGCATCCAGGAGGGTCCAGGCGCGGCAGGAGAAACTCCCCTGGTCAGCGTAGTCCACTCCGGCCACCGTCAGGGTGTCCCCGGTCAGTGAGTACCTGAGGGGAGAGGCAGGCGCCGTCAGCCACCTGGGGGGGGCCACAGGACCCCCCAGGACCCCCCCCTCGCCCCCTCACTTGTCGCTGTCGGCCGTCTCGCGCAGCAGCCGCCCGTCCCGGCGCCACTCGAGGCCGTGGTGGGCCAGCCCGGGGTCGAAGGCGGCCACGCAGCGGAAGGTCACCGTCTCCCCTTTCTTTGCCGTCACGGTCTGGGGGGGCACCTCGATCCGTGTAGCCACTGCCGTGGGCAGCAAAGGGTTAACGGAGAGGGGCCGAGGGGTGCTGGGTAGGATTTGGGGGGGTGGGGGGCTGGGGGTGCCAGAAAGAATTTAGGGGGAACTGAAGGGGCTCTGAGGGTCCCAGGATGGATCTGGGAGGGCTTGGGGGGGGGTCCCTGTAAGGATATAGGAGTCTCAGGAAGGATTTGGGGGGCACAGGAGGGCTCTCGGGGATCCCAGGAAGGATTTGGGGGGTTCTATGAGGCTCTAGGGGATCCCCGAAAAGACTTGGGGGGGCACTGGAGGATCCTAGGAACGATTTGGGGGCCCCTGGAGGGCCCTTGGTGGCGCCAGGAAAGACATGGGGGGGCCCTGGAGAGGCTTTGGAGGGCTCTCAGGAAGGATTTGGGAGGCACAGGAGTGCTTGGGGTGTCCCAGGAAGACTCTGGTGGATCCCAGGAAGGATTTAGGGGTCCTGGGAAGCTCTGGGGGGTGCTGGGAAGGATCTGGGGGAGACTGGAGAGCTCTGTGAGGTCCCAGGAAGGATTCGGGGGTCCCTGGGGGGCTCCGAGGGGTCCCTGGAAGGATTTGGGGATCCCAAAGGTTCTCCAGGGGAATAAGGGACATCCTGGGGGGTCACTGGGTAACGTGAGCCGTCGCGGGGGGCGGGTCCCCGGGGGTCCCGGTACCTTTGACGTCGAGGTGGGCGACGACGCTGGCGTTGCTGTGGGCGTTGTGGGCCCGGCAAGTGAAGGGACCCCCGTCCCCCCGCGCCGCCGGGCCCAGCCGCAGGGTCCCGTT
>NW_010973204.1:605-1388 GCF_000737465.1 Haliaeetus leucocephalus | reverse complement strand
ACCCCGCCGGCCGCCGAAGACGCCGCGCCGACGCCGAAGCCGGAAACGACGTTGCCGCTGGCCGTCATCTACTCCTCGGACGCCGGGGAAGCGCCGGGTCCCAGTTACCGTTGTTTGATGTGCAGCAAAGTCTTCTCCAAACACCCGCAGCTGGCGCGGCACCAGCGCTTCGTCCACCGGCTGGAACGCCGGCACAAGTGCCCCACGTGCGGTAAAATGTTCAAAAAAAAATCCCACGTCCGCAACCACCTCCTGACCCACACCGGCGAGCGGCCCTTCCACTGCAAGGAGTGCGGCAAGAGCTTTAACTCGCAGGCCAACCTCCTCCGGCACCGCCTGACCCACACCGGCGAGCGGCCCTACGAGTGCGAGGTGTGCCACAAGCGCTTCACCCAGTCCTCCACGCTCCGGCAACACCTCTTCGTCCACAGCCGCCGCTACCCCTACAAGTGCCAGGAGTGCGGCGTCCGTTTCCACCGTCCCTACCGTCTCCTCATGCACCGGTACCACCACACCGGCGAGTACCCCTACAAATGCCAGCAGTGCGGCCGTTCTTTCCTCCTCCGGCGTCTTCTCGAGGTTCACCAGCTCAGCCACGCCGGGCGGCAACCCCAAATCTGCGCCGGCTGCGGCGCCGCCTTCGTCACCTCCCTCCAGCTCCGCGAACACAAGTGCGGCAAAATCAGCCGGCGTTTCGAGTGTCCCACCTGCGGCAAGAAGGTGGGATCGGCCGCCCGGCTGCGGGCGCACGAGAGGGTCCACGGCGCTCCCGGCGAGCCCCCG
>NW_010973204.1:0-581 GCF_000737465.1 Haliaeetus leucocephalus | reverse complement strand
CCGCCGCCGCTGCTGGTTTCTCCCCCGGCCCCGCCGCGCCGC
The DNA here is from genome assembly GCF_000737465.1 of Haliaeetus leucocephalus. Classification (NCBI taxonomy): domain Eukaryota; kingdom Metazoa; phylum Chordata; class Aves; order Accipitriformes; family Accipitridae; genus Haliaeetus; species Haliaeetus leucocephalus. The sequence continues at coordinate 539 of NW_010973204.1, read as the reverse complement.
CCTCCTTGCCCCAAAAGCTTCGAATGCGGCGACTGCAAGAAGCTCTTCAGCACCGAAACCTCCCTCCAAGTCCACCGCCGCATCCACACCGGCGAACGCCCCTACCCCTGCCCCGACTGCGGCAAAGCCTTCCGGCAATCCACCCACCTGAAGGATCACCGTCGCCTCCACACCGGCGAGAAGCCTTTCAAGTGCGAGGAGTGCGGCAAAGCCTTCGCCATCGCCGTCCGCTTGGCCGAACACCGGCGCATCCACACCGGCGAGCGGCCTTACCGCTGCGAGGCTTGCGGCAAAGCCTACCGATCCTTCTCCAACCTCTGGAAACACCGAAAGCTTCACCAGCAGCAGCGGCTCCAGCACGAACGGGAGGTCCTGGCGGAGGCGCAGGCGGCTGCCGGCTCCGTTACCGGCGACCCCGCCGGCGACGCGCAGGACTACGGCAGCGCCTTGGCCATCATGGAGACCATCGAGATCTATCCCGCCCCCCCCGAAAACCAGGCGCCCGCCGCCGTCGCCGAGGAGGGGGCTCTGGATGATGT
>NW_010973203.1:0-1142 GCF_000737465.1 Haliaeetus leucocephalus | reverse complement strand
GGCCGAGCGCCTCCCCCGCGGCTACCGGGCCTCCACCGGCGTCATCAACACGCGTCGACGACGGCGCCTGTTCCGCGCGGCGCGCCTCACAGGCGTCACTTCCGCCGCGGCGCTGAGGGGACGCCGACAAGATGGCGGGCCGAGCCGGCGCAGCGGAGCAGGGCACGGCCGGCCCCGGCGCGCTTCCCGTTCGGTAGGGAAAGAAAACCACCTCCCCAGAACTAAACCCCAACAGAAATAAAGCCCAAAAGCACTAGCGTGACCTCTCCGGGCAAGGGCGCAGTCGGACGGCGTGGAGTACGCGGGGCTCCGCTGCTGTCCCTGCGGGGTGCGGTACCCCAAGCGCGGCCGGCGCTGTACGGAGCGGGCCTGCGGGTGGTTTCCCCTCCGCCATCAGCCGGCGCCAGTCGAAGCGCCAGCTGGGGTGTCCCCGAGCGAAAGCTGTCTCCTGTGGTGCCAAATGGCGTTGATAAAGAGGGCGGTGGGTTGCGGGGGTTGAACCGGTGACCTGCCGGTCCCCAGCCCGGCGCGCTGCCCCTGAGCCATCTCCGCCCGCCAAACGCCCGCCCGACAGCCCCGCGCCGGGGGCGCGGCTCAGGGGTAGAGCGCCCGACTGCGGCTCCGGAGGTTGCCGGTTCGAGCCCCGCGGCGGGCAGAAGCCAGATACCTCAGCTACCCAACCACACACCGATTTATACATGACAGCCCCAGCTCCCTTCAGAAGGCATTGCGGCACAGATCCCCACTGCTACAAAGGCATTATTCTACACAGTTGATTACTGTTCAAAGTAATGGCAATTACTCAAACAGGAAAAACGAGACCAGTAGCACCTCTGCTCAGACTACCTGCAGTATTCAGGAGAAGAGAAGAGAGGGGAAGATGTGAAAGTCTGATTTCATGCTTGGAAAAGATCGTCAAGTCATTTCCAAGGCCTGGGAGGGGTAAGAAAGTCTCTCCACAGTCTTGTCTGTCAGGCCAAGAAAGTCTCTCCAGAGTCTGTCTATGAGGAGATTCTGGAAGAAGAAAGGGTGAAAAATGCAGCTAAAGAGGAGCCACCTGACCCAGGGACCCCTCGATCTGCAGTCAAATGCTCTACCACTGAGCTATACCCCCTTGGCACAGCACCTTCACAAGGACATTT
>NW_010973202.1:0-266 GCF_000737465.1 Haliaeetus leucocephalus | reverse complement strand
TCCCAGTTTGGGGGTGTCCCCAGTTTGGGGGGTGCCACGTGTTCCAGCTATCCTGGTTTTGGGGTGTCCTGGGGTCCAGGTCGGGTTTTTTTTGGGGGGGTGTGCCCCATTTTGGGGGTGCGTGTCCCATTTTGGGGTGTCCCAGTTTGAGGATGTCCCATTTTGGGGTGTCCCAGTTTTGGGGTGTCATTCTTTGGGGGTGACCCAGTTGCAGACACCCAGGTTTTGGGGAGGGGGGTCCCCAGGACATCCCAGTTTTGGGGTGT
>NW_010973201.1:0-1082 GCF_000737465.1 Haliaeetus leucocephalus | reverse complement strand
ATTTCAAGGGAAGGAAAACCTGAGCAGCTGAAAATTGTTCTAAAATAGAAAAAAAACCCAGCTGGCATAGAATGTTTTTCTAAAAGTTATAAATATATGTATAATCTAACCTCTTTTAGCTAATATAAAGTGTTCTTAAGGCTGGGGAAGACTCAGTGCAAGGAAAATCTTCCCCTCCTCTCCTGCTACATTTCCCACCCCCACCCCCCCTTTCTGCAAAACTTGGATTTGCCTAAAGAAATGGGGTTAAAAAAGTGCTTTTTTGGTCAATCAGGGGATGACAGCAACTGTGAAACCGAGCTGCAGGTCGAGGCTTCGCCCTGGCTGAGGCTCTCGCTCTGAGAATTCCAATTTTCTTCTCCTTTCTCGATGCAACAGCGAACGCAGTTCAGACCCTGCCAGAAATCCCAGGAGCTGCAGGTGTACAAGAAGCAGAAACTGAAGACGATGGTGACGGCAACGATCACCCCGACGGCAATGAAGATGAGATAGGGCAGACCAACCCAACCTGCAATTAAAAAAAGAAAATAATTAGCGCTGCGGCGGCAAGGAGCGGCAGGGAGGATGAGATTTTGGATGGTTGCAGTCACCGGTGGATTCTGCAGGCTCGGGAGACGTCGCGTGGGTCAGGAGCGGAGACGGCGTCGGCTCTGCAGGAAGAAAAAGAGGACAAATAGGTTAATATTAATTTTGTCCCCCAAATCCCCCCTTTTTTTTTTGTTTTACCCCACGCGGTGCAAAAAAGCGTCTTGCCGTGCTGCGGTTTTGGGACAGTTTGTGCAACGCAGAAGGGGCACGGGTGCAAAGGAGGGGGAAAACCGTGGGGAAAGGCGCACGCGAGGACGCGGGGAAAGGGGTTTGCAAAGACGCGCTTTCTGCGCACACACGCGGAGACGCACGCAAGGACGCGCGGCGAGAAACTCGGCCAAGAAAGCACCCCAGGACTCGCAGGGAAGCAGTGGTGGATTTTTGGGGTGGGCTGCTCCCCGCACCGTGCAGGATGATGTGCGCCAGGCAGGCGTTGTCCAAGCTGCCCTGGGCTCGGTAGGTTCCAGCCGAAGCTTTGCTGAGCTCCAGTTTCC
>NW_010973200.1:0-1368 GCF_000737465.1 Haliaeetus leucocephalus | reverse complement strand
AAGAAACTATGGACTGGTTTCTGCCTGTAGCTTGGTTTTTTCCCCACCAGAAATCAACACCTAGGCTATTTCTGATTAGTTACATGGGAACCGATGAAATTCCAGCAAATAAATGTATTGCATTGACAACCCTGAGAGTTATCTGTGGCTTTATTGACACACTAGGCATGTTCTTGTAATACGATCCATTACAGATCTTAACATTGCAGCACATTTTGATGGGTTTCTGTCTTCAGGCAGCAAAGGACTGCCACCAGGTCCCTGGGGGAAGGCCTCCTCCTCTGTGCTCTCCTCCAACGCTAATCGTCTCTTTCTGCCCCGACGCCCTGTTCCTACTGTAGTCCTGGGTGTGCTTGATTCCTCGTTTGGCTGGGCAGCTCTTTGCTCAGGAGCATCCGTTTTTTCTAGTTTAGCATGTGGGACTCCTCTTATTCTTCTCTTAGGAGTATCAAGCATTCCCACTTTCCCACCTGCACACGTGTCTTTCTGAGCAGAGAGAGATTCTGTGTCTGCCAGGAGATTTTGTGCCCGCTTCCTGGCCCTTCTTCTCGGAGTGACAGGAAGTTTGAATTCTGTTTGAGGAAGCGATGATTTAGACAGATCAAGGTCAGAATTTTCTGAAACTTCTGATGAACTCATCTTTCTTCTTCTGCCTCTTTTAGTTGCCACCGGTAAAAGGAGTTGGGCACTAGGCCGCACCTCTTGAGCCTTGACAATGTTTTCCATAAATTGTAAATTAACGCTTTTCAGTTTTCTTGCACTTCTGCTGGGACTGACTGACGTTTTTATCTTATGACCAGTGTCAGTCTGGCCAGTTTCTTGACCTCCTGCTGAACTTTTCCCTCCTCTAGTCCTTTGGGAAGTAGCAGAAGCGATAATGCTACCTTCAGCAAGACAAGTTTCCTCATTAGCCTCTCCCAAGAGTTCAGCTGCAGCTTCCTTCGCTCTCCTTAATCTTCTTCTTGGAGTAGCGGCTACGGACTGTGTAGGGAGGGACAATGTTTGTCCATCAGAAAGACTGCTTTCTACTTTTTCTGCAGTACTTGGTTTAGGCTTCCTGCCTCTCCTAGGAGTAACAGGCATCACAAGCGTTTGCTCCTCTTGAGCATTTTCTTCTGTTTGAAGACTAGAAGTCTCAGGTGCTTCTTTCGTTCGCCTGGTACTTCTCCTAGGAGACAGTGCAAACAGACCTGGTTTGCCTGTCTTCAGTAGCTGCTGAGTGCCTGCCGATGGAGTACTTAGACTTCTACTCAGCTGTCCCCTTGCACGTGTTCTAGGAGCGATGCCGTACTCTACTTGACGTACGCTGGTTTCGTCTTCCACTCCTTCTGGCACAGTTCTTAAGGGAGCTTTTGCCTTCTGGAATCC
>NW_010973199.1:5761187-5879755 GCF_000737465.1 Haliaeetus leucocephalus | reverse complement strand
GCTGTTGTCATTTTATTAGCATTGGCATTATCGTTATTAGTTTCTTCTTTTCTCTTCTATTAAACCGTTCTTATCTCAACCCACGAGTTTTACTTCTTTTCCCGATTTTCTCCCCCGTCCCACTGGGTGTGGGGGGAGTGAGCGAGCGGCTGCGTGGCGCTTAGTTGCTGGCTGGGGTTAAACCACGACAGCAACACAGGATACCGTATTCCTTTTCTGCTGCAGGGACACATTGCTGGCTCACAGTCAACTTCGTGTCCACCAGGACCCCTCGGTCCTTTTCTGCAAAGCTGCTTTCCAGCTGGGTAGATCCCCAGCAGGTACTGGTGCCTGGAATTGTTCCTTCCCAGGTGCAGGACACTGCACTGCCCCTTCTTGAACTGCATGAGGTTCCCATCAGCCCATTTCTCCAGCCTTTCAAGGTCCCTTTGGATGGCAGCACCACCCTCTGGTGTAGCTCTCCTCTCAGAAACGAGTTGCTGTTTTCCATGTGTGCTTTTTGCCATCTAGTGGCAGCAACGTATTCGCGGGCTCTTTGCCTCTGATAATTGGACTTTCTAGGCTTGGTACAAAACTCTGTGCTGTAGGACTCCTCTATCAAGAAGCAAGGTGCAGCTATCCATCCACGCTACTGACTGTACTGCTGTGATGAAGGGCCAGGAGACTAGCTTCTCCTGGAACGGTCAGACTGAGGGAAGTATCCACTGTCAAATAAAACCACAGGAATGCTCAAAATTGTTGCTTTTCTGAAGCTTAATGGAGTTTTGAGTTATTTAAGCAAATACCCGTTATCTGATCATACGGATGCCTTGTTGCTGATTGGGGAATGTATCCTGAAAGGCAACATCGTGGGGCCTCTAAAATGAAAAGTCGTATTTTGATGGGAATGTTTGTTCCATCAGCAACCCCCGGCACGATTAGGTATGCTGTATCTCTGAAATGCAGCCGTTGTGTTGGGGATGCAGGTAGTTAAACCACCTTCAGGACACCGATGCCAAATTGCTTTAGGTGGATTTCCCTCACTGAGCTATAGTCCTGCAGATCTGTAGGGATTGCATGTGGCCATCTTCCTGAGCTTCCACCCACTTTTGAAGCAGGCAGGGTATGACTTGGAAAGGAGTTTGTCTTTATCGATGGCTTGTTCTAGCTTCTGGTGGCGAGACTATGAAAAGCGTCTTTTCACATCCTGAACTTAGAGGCCCGTTGGTCACCCCACACCTGAAAGATGCTATGATCCCACAAGTTTGCAAGTATGATAGGAATAATATCCATCATACTACTGCTGAGCTACTGAGTCCTAAAGCAACCATTAGCAAGCTTCAGCATGGTTGGTACGTACCAAAAGGCCATAGCGGGTACGTCCCAGGTGCTTTGGGATAGCAGTTGCACACAGGAGTAGACGTGACATAAAGCGTAGCTATTTGTGGAATGTTTCGGGCGAGTCCTGATGTCCCGAAAAGTGAACTTGGAGTAGTCCTTTATCTAAACAGCTTTACCAGGGTAGTAACCCTCAGGAGCGATCTTGCAGAACAACACTGAAATGGCCAAATACTCTCCAGTAGGTTATAATGTCTGAAGAGTACTATGCAATGCGTACCTTTGGTAAAAAGGCTTTTTTGACGATGCATTTTTCTTTGCTCCAGGATACACATTATTTTCCATGATAAACACTGTGCAGAATACTGTCCATTCAAAGGCAATATTGAAATCACAGTTCAAAGTAGCATTGCTCTGGAGATGGGGAGCTAAGGTAAATTTACATTCCATGGTAGGATGGCTTTCTTAGGATAATTAGATATGTTGCCACAGCTAGATTTGCTCCCATAAGCAAGTAAGCTTGTTCAGTGGTATCTTCACCCTGTTCACCAGGATGCCATGAGGACAGGTCCTTAATCCCATCTCATTTGATGTGTGTTTACAGAGCTGTTTCCCCATTGACCTCTAGTGGCTCATCTCTCCCATGTGTGAAACCTGCTAATTTGCTTTCCCCTATGGAAACTTCACAGATGTCTACTGCCCAATTGCTATACCTTTTCCAGATGTCGAATTGACAGATGTTTGTTTAGTGAGCATCTGTGGTGATTTAGGGTGATTTTGCCTCCAGCTGCTTTCTGTTGTCTTCCACTCAGAAGGAAGGAGGTTGCCTTTCACCTCCGTGGTACATATAAACATTCCCTGATGGACTTTCCCTTTTAAAGTCATTGACTGGACTCTGCCTGAAGTAGTTGAGGAAATACTCAGCAAAACAATCCACAGGCTCAAGGTAATAGCTTTAGATGGGGATATTGGCTGTCGTTTTCAAAATTACTCCCTGCTTACACCCAACTGTGGGATGTAATTCTGAGATTGGGCCAGTAACCAACAGCTGGAAGCGGCAGTCTTTCACCACTCCAGCTGAATGCAGGAGGGGGTGAGTAGTCATAGTCCAAATGCTGCACAATATAAAGAATTCATGTCTTTTCCATGCTCCTTCTTGGGACAAGCATTTTATTTCTAAAAATCTGTTACTGCAAGACAAGAACTTAAGCTGAATTTTAAGAAGGCTAGCAAAGAAAGAAAGAAAAAGAATACCAATAGCAAAGATATCTTGAATGTGTGGTTTATTATTGGGATACTAAATTTTTCATAATAAGTCAAAGACTTAATGTGCTAATACCTAATGAGCCCAACAAACGTAAATGTTACATATTTACCCACAGAAATAGTCCCAATAAGTAAGCTAAATTGCCTGCTCTGGATCAACTGCCCTGTTTTACTTTTTGCAGGACATGGTTACATAGTGTGCCAAGCTGGGGGCAGAGCCCTTTCCTTATCATTAAGTGGTATGATGTGATTAAGGAATGATCTTTCACCTCCACCTTATATTTGTAAGTTTTCCTGTCCCACTAAAGCATTATTCTTCTGTGTCAAAGCCTCTATTCATATAATGTTTAGATTTTGGGGGTTTTTGCAATTCAGCGTCAGTTTCTTCTGTCCAAGGAAATTGGTTTACAATACTCCTAAAATAATCTTCCCTTATAAGTAATTTTCAAGCTGCTTAGTTTAAAATTATAAGTTCATAGAATGAAAGTAAAAGGCTCATTTAACCATTAAACCTGGTATTGGTTTAAGCCTCAGCCTTCATTCATTGCCATTGACTGTGATAGTAGTCCTTTAAGTATCTATGAGAAGCTGAGAAACTGTCAAGTACCTGTAGGAGTGATATAAAAAAGTGGCAAATTCTTCTCTTGAAGTGAGGCTTTTTTATAATAAATTAAAATGTGTAGCTAGAAATGGTAAAATAACCCTTCTTCTGTGGCTGGTGCTCAGCTGGCTGTATTTGGTATTCTCAGAGCTAGACAGTTACTCTGTTTTATTGGTGTTTGTTTTTTTGGTATTGAATAGTGTGCTGAATGCAGTTAGCTCTTTGTTACCACCTTTCCCCATCTTTTCAGTTATAACCACTTCTTGTTTCTTATCTCATATTTAAATAGCAAACAGGCTTGCTATGTCTGTACAGAGCTCGCTGTAAAAGGCATTGAGTGTTCCCCTGCTATTGTACAATTATAATAATTTAGGTTTTTTCCCTATACAAGTCTAACCCATAACTACAGGAAGAATGGACATTTATAATTTTATTGGCCTTCCAGTAATTACTGGAAGGACAACTATCTTTTCAGTAAGTAGAGTAAGAGGTAAATAAGCGATGAATACTGAGGTGTCTAATGAAAGATAGTGCAACGTTTCCCCAAATTGCAGGATTGCAACTGGCCATTACATTTTATCAATGTAATTAAAAAGCAGATAAGAAAAGAGTCACCCATGCAGTATACAAGCTGGAAAATGTAGGTTAAATTTATTTTTCAGCATCAGGTTTTTAAAAACATTGATTTCTGTATTTGCAGATAACTCTAAATAACATTATGTTAATGAAAGACAGAAAATACAGGATATGAATTTTACATGAGCTAATGAAAGGATTACTTTTGATAATGAAAATATTGTCTAAGAAAAATATTTTATAAATGATGTGAAATAACAGGGTGCATTTCTTTGTTCCATCTCTGGGTACCACTGTTATGCCATGTATATAATTTTTGTCTGGTTAGTTTCTACTAACAAGAGTTCTAAGTGAGTAATCATAAATCAATAATTTTCTTCTTCATTACAAAGACTGGAGCTTTCCTTGCCCGTTGATATACGTTTCAAATTACAGTGGTCTATTGTATACACCTTGCACTATTTGTGGCCTTCTTTATATACATAATACATATGCACATATATAGTTGAGTAAGGATGTATATAAAATACAATATATAGGCTATTTAAAATGTGTAACTAGCTTTGTAATACAAACCTTGTTTGTTTTCAGAGGAATTGTGGTTGTAGACTACTTGGGAAAAATCTCCCCTCCTTTTTGGTTTATACAGAAAACAAAAAACCCAACCAAAACCCAAAATTCAGTGTTGTAGTAATTAATTCTAATTCACCAAGAATCAAATCCAGAAAAGAATAGTTTTTCTCCTTGTTCCAAGTGGGGGGGAAGGTGGGAGAGAAAGAAGTATTCTTTCTTATATGAAAGCCAAAGAGGGATAGCTGAAGTGTGCCTTGTTCGTCACAGATAACATAACGGTCTTAGAGTAATATCACATGTCAAAAGGCTCTCCTCCGCACCTAGCAGCTATGTGTGACAGAGTAGGTCAGTAGTGAATCCTGGTGCTGTTCTCAGGGATCTGATGGCTATTGTCATCCTCTTTACCAGGCTGCTTGTGTTTGTTCCCAAGGAAGGATCTTATGGATATGTTATTTCTTGGTTTTTTTTTTAAAGAAACAATACTCTTTTCAGAGAAATGTGCCACATTTTTTACTTTCCTACCCTCAGGCTTGATCCTACTTGTTCTCAGGAATATGCCTCTAGGCTGGACCACAGTAAAAAGAAGAATGTCACCATTGTTGTCACTGTGCTCTAGGGAGAGTTTGTCTGCCTTGTTCAGCACTTTGTCTGCAAGAGGCTTTGGCTTAGTCATGTCCCACCCTAGCAATAGGAATACTACCTAGGTAGCTGAATTCCTCCAGTTCCTACTGGAGATTTTTGTTTGTATATCGTGCATTTGTTTATTTTCTGAAGTTCTGGTGAGCTCCAGCTGTGGGTGAACCTGCATGTCTACTGAAGAACGACTAGATTTTCATATTATTTAGCAACACCTTAATGCATCTTAATATTTCCTGGGTTTTTACTTGGCTGGCCACTTCTTCTTTCTCACAGAAGTACAATATGTAGGCCTCAGTAGAGTATACAAGTTTAATGATTTCTTCCTGATGCATTTTTTTGCCCAGGTCCCCAATGACTGTGATCTACCACTGAACTACAAGTTGTGCTATGTCTGTCAAACAGCTCTGGAGTAATTGTTTATGGCTAGATAACTAGCTATACAGCAGATTATTTAAGATTAATAACACTGGACTCCATATTATCTTGTGCATTGTATGTTCAAGTTCAGCTGGGTAGCAACACAAGTTACTTATCAGGTGCACTGGTCTAAAGAAAGCAGACAAAAACAGGTATAAAGAAGGAGAGACTGGAAGAGAGGAAATTAGATATGGGGGTACTCCAGAGAAAAATGTTTAAAAGAAACCAATAAATACAGTCTGTAAAATGTTAGTCATTTGGATCAGTCTTAAATGTAAAGATGAGGAACAGTAAGTTTGTGTTTCCACCTAGGGCAGAACTGTTCTGAATTTTAAGGGAACAATGGCCTATCTTCTTCAAGGTTGGCTGCTTTTGAAGTAAAACCCCAGGCACCTCAGACACAGAGCAATTGGGTGCAGCCTGAATGTTCGAAATGTTCAAATGTTTGAAACTCTGTGAGTTGGAGACAAATGGAAATTAAAAAGTCCAGGCCAGTCAACAGCAGAGTAAAAAACAGTCACGGAACCAGCAGGGGTAACCGGTGGGGTTACTCTGGCCCCCACAGTCCCTGGGATCTAGTAGGCAGGCCACATATCCTGTTTTCATTGGGATAGTTTGGGAAACGGGTCCCTTTGTCCCTGCCTTGGTTGACATGCAACCACACAACCTAAATACCAAATGCTCCAAATCAGCACTCCCCTCGTCTCTTTCTCCAAGACCGCCTCCCTCAGATCTGCAGATGGTACCTCTGGTACACCCACAGGAAAACAATCTCCTTGGTCACCTGGGGATGACTAAACCTCTCACTTGCTGTGGTGATCCCTTCTGCTTCCAGAAGGCAGTGCCACCCATGAACCCCAGCAAGGCTCCACTTCCCCCTTCACTTCAGCAGCCCTTTTCCCCCCTCCAAAACCCCCTCAGTGCCATTACTGCCTGTAAGATGTGTGACATCACATCACTGAGCAAAATCCCACGGGTGTCACAGAAGTCTGTGTGATCTCTGATCTATCCCGCCTTTTCTCTGGCTAAAAACTGGGGGTGGAAGAGTTAGAAGAACTCCTATGTCAGCATTGGAGGAATGGAGTTATCGTTTTTGTTGGTTTTATAATTATGAGGAAAAATAGAGATACAGCAGATCAGCCTAGGGCGTGGCACAGAACTGTCAGTGGAAGAGCATTGACTTTCATATGAAACACTCGGTTATTATAAAACACTTCCCAACCATTTCCAGAATTCTTTGGTCAAAATCTACAGAAGGTTTTGTCCAGAACAAAGATACCCATGTCTTTTTTCTCATACAGAGAGAATTGTGTTATCTTGAGAGTACTATTTGTAACACAAGTTTGGAAGCAGTTCCACACCCACTTTAATAAATAATGTTAAAAGGTGCTTAGAGGCAGATGGCTGTTCTGGGAGCTGCATCACACATCACCTGTGACTACCTATAAAGCTTTGGGGCTGGGTGACTAGAAGGGCAAACCTGCATTCGTTCAAACTGTTTCATTGGAGCATTGCAACAGAATTTCTGCATGCAAAATACTTTAATGGCTGAGGGTTAAATCCTTCTAGAGTAGACTGTTGCCAGCGGGAGGCTGGGCTCTGTCACTGAGCTGGTCATTTTCCCCAGACGTGTGATAAGGGCTGAGATCTCGTCTCTGACCCTTCAGCTCAGCCTTTTGAACATCTCAGATAGTCAATTATAAGCTCTTTCTGCATCAGTAGATCTCATAATTTCCCATGCAGTGACCAGTGGTAAACTATAGAAAAGCTGTTTCTCAAACCTATTCCTCCTAGCCAGAAAAAAGGGAGGATGGTCACAGCTGATCAACTGAAAGGGCAGAGAGGTTAATTATTTTTGTCTGTTTGTTCAGCACCAGTCTTTTCAGGCCTCTGGAAGGAGAAGCTGTAGAAAAGTTAGTGACACAGAAAGTAATTTCCCTGGCGAATTTGTTTATTTACAGTCCGTGCATATGCCCATTTAATAAAGAAGAGATGGGGGGTGAGGCTCATTCGTGTCTGCTGGAGCACTGCGAAGCCCTGCCATGCACAGGAGCTCTTTTCTTGGTCTGGGGAGCACCACTGGGTGGGCTGGGAGCCCAGGCAAAGTGCCGCAACTTTTGCTAACACGGTGCTGTCACCCAGCAGAGCAACCCCTAGCAGAAGATGCAAGCCAAGCCAGGCTGGGGCCCCATTCCTGTCTAGAGCAGCACAGCCGTGTCTGCTCCTGCTGCCCACAGCTCTGCGTTTTCCAGATACAACTGTTTGGTTCCTGGGTTGAAGCTGTTCGTGGCTCGGTGCTAGGGCATGGGAGAGAGAAGCTGTGTACAGTCCCCGTCCATCTGCGTAGACATCCCCCAGTTATCTTCCTGTTCATCTTCGATGGGCACAACTTCCACCGCCAATTTCCCTTTTTTGGCTGCAAATCAGCATAGGCTTTTGACAGAGCTGCTAGGAGAGTAGGTAAATTCAGTGGTGCACTTCCTCTACAGAGAATTGATTACACAGTGATTGTAGGAGCCTAGCATTTGTATTATGTATAGTCTCTATCTTGCCTTTTCATTATCATGCCAGATTAGCAATCATATCTTGGGAAGAAGCGTTAAAGCAAAATTTTACTAACTTGCACTTTACTAATGTGCATTTTTACATAAAAGTGAGTTTTCTTCTAGATTCCTTTCATAGTCAAATGCCTCTGGAAGATGTATTTCTGATAATTACCCTGTCCGAAAGGTAACACAGATGCCTGATGCCAGATGGGACCTGTTGTGTGCTCCAATAGATCCTTCACTGTCCAGCTGGTAAAGTTAGGGACACTCTTAAGGGAGCAAGTTTAGAACACAGGGACCTTAAGAAAATTCAGGTTTTCTACAATGGTAAGTTTTAGTTTGAGTTTTACGGCCTAGGTGTACCATTATCATTCTAACATATGCACTGCAATTCCTGAAATTCTGTCATTTTGGGAATTAAAAAAAATGTGGATTTTAAACAGTTCCTATGGAAAAAGAATTCTAAACTAAAATTCTCAGTTTAGAAAAATGGAAATGAGTTGCTGTGCTGATTTTAGAGTGAATAGAGCAGTCCAGATCAGCCCTAGGGACAGTACATGGGACCAGCATGGAGATGAGGGAATCCTGCCATCACTATACATACATACTTACAGCAAGAGGACGCAGAAGGTGCCCTCAGGCCTTCCTGAATGTCTGCTGGAGTCTTGAATGAGAGCTGACAGGCTGCTGGTTGTCTTTGGGCATGCAACTGCACGGCATAAGACCGTTCTGAACCAGCCGGGTTGGGAACCCGACGCACTGTGGGAATGGCACTCAGCATTGCCTGGGCTAACTCGCATGAGCAGAGGTTTGTGCAAACATGGGGTGGGTACTGCATCTGGGACCCGAGCTGATGTCTGGATAACGCCGAACTCTGCTGTGTGGGAATGCCAGTTTATCTGGAGATAGACCCAGTGTTTCTGCCTGACACTAGTTCAAACATGGCAGTGTAACCTTTGGTAGGATGCCAGAGAGCTAGGGAGGTGTACATATTTTCTCTGTAGATGTTTTTCTTGTGTTCAGATGTTACTACAGGATGTCTTGTTTTTAACAGATTGGCATTTGCCACTGCGAAAGTATTTTGCCAAAATAATAATAATAAAAAAAAGAATTCTAGTTGACTCTAATCATAAATCATTGCATAAGAAATGAAACTGTTCTCAACAAAGAAATTAACAGCTTCTGTTGATACACTACCTTGTTTTATTCATGTATTTGTTCCATTATTCACTAATTGGATCCCCCCGATCTTTACTGTTAATTAGTGAGGTTTGGCTGTTCCAGAATATCAGTGAGAGATTCTAAATGTTTATAATTGGTTAACTACTACAGGATATTTTCAGCAATACTGAAAAACTACTTTTATAGAATAATATCAGCAGAATATCACAGAATCCAGCATTTGTAATGAAGATAAGGTGTACTTTCTTCTTTATATGCCAAAACACAATGACACAAGTTATGCAGGCTTTTTACCACAGACGATGTGTGTGGGAGTGGAATTTTTTTCTGGCTGTTAAGTCATTAAGAGGAGCAGTTTTATAACTTGATCACAGGTGATAGATGGGTTTTGAGGCACAGAAGGAAAACAGAAGATAAGCATGACATCTTTCTCCATCTCCCTCTTGGGCTGCTTGGATATTAGCTACTAATCTATAATAAGCAAAATTTTATGCTTCCTTTCCCCCCTTCCTGGTACACTCCATTATATTTTTCAATTGGGTTTTCATTACCTCGGGTAATGAAAAGCAGATAAGATGAAAATGAAGCCTTTTGTGTTAGTATTTCTGATGCCGTAAGCAATTTGGGTGCACAAGGAAGACAATACCAAATTCTTTGCTAATGTAGGAGTACCCTAATCAGAATTAAGTTCTTCAGATTTTCAGTCCCTTTTCCAGCAGGTTTGTGAGTGGAAGTGTTCAGATTACCTGCTCAACTTCAGTAACATTCCAAATACCTCCTGAGGGTATTGTAATGTCTTACACAAACATTTCAGCAACCTGTACTTTCTCACTGTACTGCCTTTTTTTGTTTGTTTACTTGCTGTCTGTGTTACTGCACATCTACCTGTCCATAAATTTTCTTCTAGAGCTATGATGTTACAGTTCTCTTGGGACAAAGTCTTCTGTTGTTATCTCCTCCTCTTTTTTTCCCCAGCTTTATTCACCTCCACTGCAGATTCCTGGATGGTCTGAGTTGATCCTGCTTCAGAAGCATATCATTTTATATCAACTGCGGATCTACTCTAGGGCTGCGTATTTTCAAGAGAGTGAGTGGCTCCATAGGGAATGCTATACCTGGGTTAAAGCCTTGTGTTTAACCTCATAGTCCTGCAAATCTTCAGAGATTTCTTTTGTGCATAAAGAGTGTAGTCATCAATTACTTGCAGATTTGAATGGGATCAGACCATTGCACGGAAACCTCAGTCAACCATTTTGAGATGTCCATATTTTGCCACAGGTTGTCCATCCCTTCTCTCTTTCCACTGTTGAGTTGTTTGGGGTTTTTTTGTTTTGTTTTTTTTTCCCCTAAGACCCTGCTCCTCAACCAGTTCAATTATCACATGGAAAGGCATGAACACTAGTTATAGCACTAAATTATAGTGCAATTCATAGCCCTGGTCTAGCAAAGCGGTTAAGTATTTCCTTATCTTTTCACTTGAAATTAATTGTTCCAGTCTCATGCTCAAAAATAAATGTGTGATTAAATACCTTGTTGGTTCAAAGCCAAAATAAGTGTAGGTATCTTTGCCTTGTATATCGTAATTACAGATGTCTTCCTGAAAACCCCGTTTGACTAGTAATTTGCACATTAGCACAGCATAACTTTGAAAGATGTGAGAGCGCTGTAATAGTGCATGAGTGTTGCAGTACTTCCCAAACTTCCATCCTGTGATAACCCCATTCCAGAAGAGGATCCAGTGTGCTATCAGGCTGGAGATGCAGGAGTTACGTGCCTCTTCCAAGGCAAAAAGTGTCATCACACCTCCAAAAAACATGTTGTAATTTTCAATTATGGAATGCGAGTGTTTCAGGATGTATTTTCTTTTACTGCTGAGAAACAAGAAACATACATTAGTAACACTTCTATGGCTACACAGAGATAAATATCAGAGTAGCTGCAGGTCAAGGTCTTCCTCCGCCTTATGCAGTGTGCCCTTCTTATCTCTCTCAAGTGCCAGATGGAACAATCCTGAGGTTATTTTACAAATGCAAGACGTTGTGCTCAACTACAGTGTACACTGACTTAGTGGCTCCATGGCAGGCACAATTTAGTGCAAAGGGACAGGCAAAAAGCTGAACTTTTGCTGAACAAGTAGTGTAAACTGCAGCAAAGTTGCTAAGTTAAATAAGGAGGTAAGTATGTAGATGTGAGGAACCAGATTTTGAAAAAGGTGGGATGATAGTTGCATTCCTAAAAATCTAGCAGCATGTCTGGGGGTGGGAGAGGGGGAAGGAGTTCACCTGTTTGTGGCATTTTGAAAGCAGACTGTCCACATGGAAGAAAGTTGCCAAGGTACCGTACGTGAAAAATCCCTTCACTGCAGAGGCTAAGACCTTGAGGGGCGCAGACAATGAACTCATGGTGGCATTAGTCACTCCAGAACAGGATTCACTCTGGTTGCCAGATACAGTATAAAATGGGGGCAGCTGTCACTGTAACTGATGGATACAGGACACAAGGCAGGCTTTAGCAGAGGTCAGGAAAGTGCACATGGGAAGACAGTAGGGGCCAGGAGATACTGGCATCTGAGATCTCAGAAAATTTCCCTTCAGAAGGTGATTTTTTTTAAGGTGACAGAGTAATTTAATCAAGAACAGAGACACTTAAAGACTTGCTAATATTGGCAGTGATTCATCTTATTCACAATAAATTCTTTTATTCAGACTGCTTCTTACATAGATGCAGTTAAATATTTTGAATCTTGTTAAATAGCTCTATGCAGTATTAGCTGTCCGTTTTATTTGAAGCTATGGGAGCATAAAATGGAACATGTGCCCACTAGTGACAGTAAGTAAAACAACACAATTCCCTAAGACAGAGAACAAGACTATATTATGTACCTTTCAAAAATACTGTAATTATGGTGACATGATCTATGATACAAATTAGATTATTTCTAGTATTCTAATGACGTGAGTCCTATTTTTACCCTCTAGTGAGCAATGTGTTTCTTTCTTTACATATAAAATATTCTGCATAGATCAATTTTGACTGACTTGGCAGACAAATAATATCATTCTGTTCCTTATTCCCTCCTACTGTGCATGAAATATTAACCCTAGCATTACACAAAGGCAGATTTTTTGCATTACTCGGTTGCAGCCTGGAGTCAGTCTTAATTAAGACAAAGTATGATACCAATATATGCATTTTGTCTGCTGAATTGCTGAGATTAGGATCATACCAGGATAGTGCTTCTCTATTAAATTCTTATTTTACATCGTCTTCTATATTCATGGGATCATGAAGGAACTCACTGAGGCCAGGGAATCTTAAGAGAACATGGTCCAGACATGATTCGCTGTGGGTCAGGAAGAATTTTAGCTCTCTTATTAGTCCTCATTTTTTGGTTTTCCTTTGCAGTGCTGACATCTGACCCAACCCTTGCTGCCCCTCGGGGAGCACCTTCTCTCTAGCTCCTCTGATGTGAAGGTGCGTAGGTGGAGGGCATGGCCCTCTTGTGCTGGGGCTGCTTCTATCCCCGCATCCCTGTGAAAATGGCAGCTGGGAAGGGACCACGTGCAGTGAAAGACACGGGTGCCTGGAGCAGGTCGCAGGACTGACGCACTTCTGTATGAAAACGGCATTCTTTGTCGTTGACTTGTTAGGGCCCCGAGCACATCCCTGACCTCTGGGCGTTTTTTGGAGTGGGCTCAGGGCTGGCGCTGATGTGGTGCAGCTGTGCAGCCTTGGAGCACTCTCGACTGACCCCGCTTGCTGTCACCAGACCTGCTCTGTTCTTCTTGCTGTCCTGTGGGACAGCATCCCGGCCTGTGAGGCCACTGACCCCACTAGCCTTGCTGCAACTCCCAGCTCCTGCCTGGACAGCCCTGAGGCTCCTGGCACTTGCCACATTGGCTTCAGCAGTGGGGTGCGTATTTCCAGCCAGGTTCTCCTGTAGCCAGAGGGCAGAGCTGCTCCTTCAGAGTGAGGGAGAGGGGTTTGGATCCCTGGAGGCTCCCCAGAGGACCTGACCCCAGAGCCCTGAGGCACAGAGGCTGAAGCCAACCACTGCCCTGTGGATTCTGAGCAGACATGGCTCCTTCTTCATCAAGAGGCCTGAGGAGGTGCGTGATTTCAGGTGCTGTCTGGTGGCCACCGTTTCTTGCTGCTGGCTAAGGCAGCTCTCTAAGCAATGCGCTGCCTGGTTTGGGTCCTTTGGAGGTATCTGACCTGCCGTGGCTCCCGTGGTAGGCTCTGAGGTTCCTCCTGCAGGGGGCAGTTACATTGGTTTTGCCGGTGAGTAGTACCCCAAACACCAAGGCCAACAAAGGGACATTTACACATGTTCTGGGATGCCACTGGAGAAACACACACAGGAGAAGACACTACATCCATGTAGACTCCAAGATAGTGACACACCAACATGGTGGGAAGGTCCAAACAACTTTCCAGGATTAGGCAGATATGGTATTTGTAGATGAGGAAGCTTGCAAGCAAGTGGAGTAGAAATTTTGGCAAGAACACAGAAAGCAATGATCTATTTAACAAGTCAGAGGTATACACAGGAGCCTAAATAGGATCATCGTGTATTTATTTCAAAGTTGTAAAATTGCTTATGTCTCTGACAAGCCTGTATAGAAAACTGCTTCCCTGAGAGCTGCTCTGCTGGAAGTGATGCTCTTTCTAAGCAGTCTGAATCCTGAATTTATAGAAATCCAAAGCAAAGGCTTTCCTTCAGTGTTTAGATATAAGCTCCAATTTAGGTATAAGCTTTGCCTTGCCTTCTCCAAAATGAATAGTGTGCTAAGGCTTAACTCCAACTAGGTTTTCTACCTTGAGAAGAAATGCAGAATAAAAATGGAAGGGTGTATTTTTCCCTCTTTTGCCTTCAGCATTTTCTCTTCAGTTTGATAAAACTCCCAGCACTTCTCACTGAAACTAGGATTTTAATATGCTAGGCTCGCTAAAGGAACAAGAGGTTAAATTTGGCTCCTACATTTCTGTGTGTGCATGGGTAATGTGTGTGCAGGTGAAATTTCCCTCTTCTTTTCTGGAATGAGTTCAGGTCATAGTAATACCCTGTGGCAGGATCCATCTCACCTGACTCTCTGTATAGCTTCATTTCACCTATACCTTTCAGCTATCCCTTTCTAGTCAAGAAGAAACATAGGCACTTCTGGAGCATGAATCACCAGACCTGTTTTAAATACCTGCTTTAGGGAGCGATGAATCTCCACCGACTATCAAAGAAATCTTGAGTGACTTACTCAGATGTAGCATAAGATGATTTCCGTCCATTGCCCCCTCTCTGGCAGACAGAAATGTCAGTTCAGACATTTCTTGAAGCCTATCACAATAGTTATGGTTCAAACTGCAGTTAAGAAAAAATGGGTGGGTGCCTAGATTTTGTGTATATTTACAAAATAAGAGGCAGAGATTCTTACCAGTGGCACACAGTTAATCCCTCCATCTAATAAATTTTAATGAGAACAAAAAGGGCTACCTGATAAAAAATGTAAGGAGAACAAACCCCAGCATTAAGATTACTATATGAACAGAAATTATACAAACTACATTTGACTAAGGTTAGAATGAGAACACCAGGACAAGTAAATGGTATAAATTTCATCAGTTCTTTCGACAGCATCAACATGGCAATTTGATTGTTCTCTATAGATGCTGTGCCAGCTCTTGACAGGCACGCTACACTGTAGGCTAGGCTAAGTAAGGAAGACACAGACAAAGACTGAGAACAACATGTATAGCAGCTTATGTAGGGAAAAGCAGAGCACACACAGATACTTAGGAAAGAAGGAAAGTAGTCACTGAGATGAGGTGTGTGATAAAAATACATATTTCCTGCACTGCTAAAAGGGTTGTGAGATGCATTCAGAAGAGTTACTGACAAGAAAAGTTATTTTGTACCTAGAGAGCTAACGAGTAGCTAACAGGAGTGAGCACCTAATGTCAACTACTGTTCCTAGATACAATACAGTATAGCTGAGCCTTTCTACTTAGTGGCAGAAACATATTTAAATGAGTCATTCTTTGGTTCTGAGTTCACAGCCAAGATTCGGTCTAGCAAGACAGGAGTCGGTACTGAGATGAGCAGCTGTGTTTGATTGCAGAACAACAGAGAAGTGTCTGCCTTACACAGGACACTTATGTACCATCGTGTCAAACTCATAAATGCCAATGATTTACACAGATCAGATAAATGATAACAACAAGTTTGTGGTTGCATCTGGTGTAGCTGCACTGAGTTTCTAGTTTTTAGCTGGAAGCCTAGTTAGTTTAAGATAATATAGAGAAAAATGCACTGGAACAGGTTGCCCAGAGAGGTTGTGGATGCCCCCTCCCTGGCAGTGTTCAGGCCAGGTTGGATGGGGCTTTGAGCAACCTGGTCTAGTGGAAAGTGTCCCTGCCCATGGCAGGGGGGTTGGAACTAGATGATCTCTAAGGTCCCTTCCAACCCAAACCATTCTACCATTCTATGATTCTAAAAGCCTCAGATATGCCCCCCTGAGTTCTACCACCAGTCTTTATGAGAATGTGACCATATGGAGGAATAACACAAATGGAGGAACCTATACAGGGCAGCTGCCATCTCTGATACATTATCTATCTTCTGAATTTCATACCACATCAGTGCCATTGCTGAGGGGACCAGTCTATCTCTTTGCTCTGACAGATACATAGTAGGTTATGAAATTTCACAGACACTCCCTGTCCCCCCAGCAGATGTTACTGCTGGGATCAGCCAGTCTGATCTTGTTTTCTTTAGAGACTGTTAAAGGCCACATTTATATTCCTTGTAGCCAGCCCAAGGAAGTTTAGCACAATGCTTAGGACTCTGTAACTCCTGGAAAAGATGAAAAAAAGGATGCCTCTACCAAACATAAAGTCCTTGTGAAGGTAGGACCCAACTCGAGGAGAGAACTTGAGGCTTGATATCATCTAATTGTCCCCTGAAAACGCTAGATTTGGACCAAGAGCTCATCCCTGCAGGGACACTACCAGTAAAATGTCTGCATCTGCCCATTAACAACTGCTCTTAAAGATCTGTTAATGACCCCATTTTTGATGAAAATGTGAGGGATTTTTATTTGAAGTATCATGTGGTACTAAGTGGTACTTACGAAAACCTTGAAAAATGTCATCAGCACAGTAGTCTTTATCAGTTAGCCCTGTAACTTTCTCAAAGAAAAAAACCCAGTTTTTTATGATAAGACCTATCTTCTTTAAATCCCCATTTTGACTCACTATAATTGCATTTAGAGCACTGTAATTGCATATTGTAATATTATTTGGTAGTTGAATTTTTTGTTAACTGTGTTTGTTATAATTTTACTTGCGAGTGATGTCAAACTAACTGGTTTATGTTTTGATATGTCATCCTTCTTATTTTTTTTTCAAATAGAGAAACAGCATCTGCAGTTCTTCCGTCCTTTCAGTATTTCCCTTTATAAGACCTAAAGACTACTATTAATATTGGTGGTTCACCCACTAAGCATCTAACAGGGTGGGAGTCATCTCAACTGACTTTAACCATCTAGATGTTACTCATTTAGCCTAAAATAAATTAGTCTTGTGTAGCCAATTCTATTGTATAGCCAATAGAAGGAGAAGGCACCACCAAAGAATAATTAAGACTACTGAACTCAGAATATGAGCTGTATTTTAAAGGCTGTCCTTTTCTGAGAGGGAAAAAAGCTTCTATATGACTAGCTCAAACTTAATAACTAAGTTTTAGAGTGCTAAAATTAGGTGAGATGAATCTCACCCAAACTGAGCAAAAGTATCATAACCATTGCAACAACCAACCCCTCTTTCCTGTTCTTTTTTCAAAATGTTTAGTCCCTCTGTTCTAACGCTTGAGATATGTACTCAGCAACAGGCACCCTTACTCCGTATCACCTCTTCATAAGGCATCCTGCTGCTGCAGAAAAGCATGTTCTTTAGAAATATGGTAGTGGCTCACAGGATTTTGCTAGCAGTTCTTGCACAAGTAGATAATCCTTCTTATTGTGCTGGTAGTATTTAAAGCCTAAGCATAAACCTTAATCAAACTCAGTTTTCAAGAGAAATTATCCATCAACTTAGAATAAATTGATTTTGCAAGCAAAGAGGATTTTTTTTTCCATAAATTACACCTATCTGCTCCTCATTCTCTATCTCCACAACTGCAACTAAAATAACTAAACTTACACAGAAATGAAAATGTACAGACAAGGCCAGCTCTGTACTCATCTATATAGGTGTTTTGTTCTCTCCCCAGTGATTCCTGCTGATTTTTGCCTCTGCTTTCATAAAATGTGAATGATGGATGAGAGTGTACTTTGTTTACTCTCATTCTTTAGCGCTTACCTCTCTGGTAGATTCATTTATTTTGATGAAGTTGCTAGGAAAACAACATCCTACTCAAACTGATTAGGCAGCCAGAATCTGGTCCTATATTATCCAAGTACAAATAGGCATGAAAGATAAACAGGAGATGATCTAGATATATGGAGAAGTAAGATTATTGTTCAAGTAGTATGCCTATTTTCCTCATTCTGTGTAGGATGAATAAGAATATTGTCATCTTAGAGCTATGGCAAATCCCAAAGCCTTAAATAGACAACTTCCTATGCGATCAAAGGGGTCAGTATGTCAACTGTACACCAACTTTAGAATCTGTCCCCTAACCTTAAGGAAAAAACCTACTTATTACCACATGCAAAAGATAAATGGAAAGCTTTTTGTTGGTAGTAACAGTTTTGATGTCATTTTCAGTAGCATCACAGTCAAATCCCTTTCTTACTCCATAGAACAAACTTT
This sequence comes from Haliaeetus leucocephalus, assembly GCF_000737465.1. Classification (NCBI taxonomy): domain Eukaryota; kingdom Metazoa; phylum Chordata; class Aves; order Accipitriformes; family Accipitridae; genus Haliaeetus; species Haliaeetus leucocephalus. The sequence continues at coordinate 5,861,833 of NW_010973199.1, read as the reverse complement.
CAGCAAATGTGGAAGAGCCAGGCTTGTGTTTCCTACTTACACATTTGGAACCACCGAAGCTCAGGGCTTACTCATCGGAGGAGTGGCTGAATGCTTAAGCCCAATATACAGAAATATTGCCTGTATACAGAAATACTCTTATATGTATACAAGCAAATGCTATGTATAGATCATATTAAAGCAAAAGTAGCTTGGAGGTTAAGAAAGTGCAAATAACCATTGTGGAAAAGTCTGTATGTTTTAGAAATACATTTGAGTAATAGCAATTGTCTCATTTCATGACTTCAAATACATCATGTTGTAACAACTTTTGGAAGATGAGTAAATATCACAGGAGCCCATACCTCTTAGTTATGACAGGTTAAATGCATGGGACGTATGTGAACTGCAGGGCAGATGAATTAGCTGTCTTGATTTTTTTGAGGAAATCCAAGTGACAACCAGACACAGATTTACCAGCAGGGATAAGGAGGCTTTATTCTTTCCGTTAGCATCAGCTGACACAAAACATATTTCTACATTGATGCCTGTGCCGTACGGTTGAATGGCTGCACAGCCCTTCCTCCCCCTTCCCCTCCTCTCCTCCCGTTTGGACCAGGGCTCTCTCCATCCCCGTCATTATGCTGCAGGCTGTCATGGCCTGTGCTGAAGGTAAGTGCAGCCTGGCATCACATGCGAGAAATAGCTGAGGATAGTGCCAGACATATTTAATTTAAGACATTCGTATTCTCCATTGCTGTAATCAATCTGGTGGGTTGTTTGTTATGCTGCAGGTTTTTTGCTGCTTCTATTGACTGGCCCAGCAGTGTTGTGGATTCAGTGCAGTCGCAGAGCCCCACTGCATCTCTCTCACTGCGTCACTCTGATCTAAAGTGATGGATGGCTTGGAGGACATTTTAAACAGCAGTGAAAAAGGCAGGAGCTATTGCAGTTTAGGAGACGTAAATGGGAGACGTGGGTCAAAATATGATATTCTTCTGTGAGAAGGGGAGGAAAGGAGAAACTGAATTTTAAATAGTCAGAGAATATCGAGGACTGTGTTAGTAGATACAGTACATTTAAGCTGGAAGACTGTCGTTAATGAAGAAGCTATAGTGGAGGGGATGGGACAATTTAAGAGCTATTATAAAACATTATCTATCAAAAATGATAGAAATGAGGGAAGGCAAATACCTAAATATGTTATCAGACATCAGTGAGAATTGCTAGGTTCAGCAAAACTTGCTGATTAACAAATTGGGCCACTGAGAAATTTGATGTCATTGATTTGTATGAGCTGAAAATAGATCAATGTTAAATTCACTGAAGTGATTTTTTGTTGTTATTGACCCTTACAGCTTAATCAGACAGAGAAATGCACTGAAATAGGCAACTCAAAGAAATTAGATCACCAAGTTAGGTACAAATAGGACTGTTTGGAGCTACCAGATTTAGAATAAACTAGTTTTAATATTAAACACTGTCTTTCTTCCAGTAACAAAAGAAGCAATTTTGGTCCCTTCTAACAGGCTTTGGGGCTCAAAAGTGAGCACATTATCCTTCCACAGATTTTCTTCTTATAATTACAGAATGTTCATACATCTGAAACATCACAGACATGCTTAGCAAAGCTACTGGCTACTTTCTCTTTGTGAAGCTTAAACAAGAGAAGAGGGAAAAAAATCCCAGCGTAATCTATCCACACAAAAAATCAACACAGGTCTTCTTATTTCTAAAACTCCTGCTCCTAAATTACAGACATCAACCCTGATCCTTCACTTGATGCTCCACTCTTCCTGGGAGCCAGGGACTGCAGGAAGGCTCAGCTAAGCTTGATCTCCTCCCACCTGGGAATGGCTCCCTGAGCTACCTCTGAAAACCTGTGCTGGGATTTAGCACAGAACCTCTGTGTGGCTTGATTTATGCTGTCAATGCTTATAGCAGTTTTGGATTTAAGCTGCACTTAGGAATTTTGCTAAGTGACGTTCTAGGTGACATATGTAGTGGTGGGGGACAAGTGCTCTCAAGAGCCAGAAGGAAGAACATTAATTCCTCAGCTCCTTCATTAGAGACTGGCTGGATCTCAAAGAGAGCCAGAAAGCATGTATTTGCAATATTGAAAGGGATGGGTTTGTATCCTGAGAGCAGAGGGAAGCCTTTTATCCAACACAGAGAACTCTGAGGATTGAAGTACACAGCTCTGTGGCTTCTCTTCCCAGGCCCAACAGCAAATGTCATAACGAGACTTTGTGTCACTTTGACAAAACACTTTTTCAATCTGATGTCCTTGTTCATGTCTAACAGCTAGTATAGTTGCCTATAAGAAGTCCCTGGGAGGCTTGCTTGGCACAAGAGGCCTCTTTTCCCAAACAAAGGCATCAGGCTCAGCACGGTGTAAGCAAAGCACAACTGTGGTGCAGCAGCCTTGTCTTTTACGCTGCAGTTTGTTTCCTTTGCCTGTAATGGCTCTAAGCTGTGTGTGCTCGCTGCACCAGCTGCAGGAAAAAGCTTGTGCTAAACCCACCATTTCCCAGCCTTGCTCGGAAAGGTGCCTGTGTGCCTGTCCTTTTCCAGGACACGTGCACTTGGCAGGGTGCTTCAGAGTCCTCGCAGTCTCGCCCCATTTTATTGTTGTGCAACTATCTTGATTTCAGTGGTTAAATGGGTTTTATTCTGACTTAGCCCTAGAATTTCTGTCCACCAGTGATGCCCTGATATGTATGGCAGGGAGCTGTGCAAGAAGAGGAAAGACGTGGTCAGCATGGCCTGCTGTAACCTCATTGCTGGTCATGTGCTCATTAGTGATGCATGTGGCTGATGCTACCAGCACAGTGCCCTGCTTTGCTTGTTCATCAATGAGTTTGAGAGTTCAGAAGTCATTAAATTGACTAGAGCATTTGTAGCTCAGACTTACACTGTAAAGGAGCAGGAACTCCCTCTGATTCTGGGCAAGTAATTTAAAATCTTTGTGCCTCATTCCACCCACCTGTGAAAATGGGAACAATACTAGTTTTCGGACCCAGAAGGTTAAAGAATAAATGCTGCTCAGATTAGAAACTATATCAGCAGGAGCCAATAAGTATGTTAAATACATACTGAAGAGTGGACTACAAAAATGCTAATCGTCCCGACACTGATACTGGCGGTTCAACACTTTTCTGTCTTAAATAACATCTCCCTTCCCCACAGGAGAATCAGTCCCAAGACAGACTTCTTCTCAATGGGTGGCATATAAAGCAGTTAAGGAATGAACCAAAACTGGAAGCTTAGCTGCCATCAAACACAGTAGGGTGTATTCATCAGGGTATATAATCTTCCTAACATGTTTTTTTTTATAGCTTAGGACCTTTATTTTAACCCAGGTGATTTTCATATGTATATACTGATACATACCCCCCTCCCCTTATGTATAAAACAATCAGAAATATAAAAAAAGTACTGTAAGTAGGAGTAACTGGCCACAGAGCAAGACTAATTTTGCTGCTTGCCTCTCTATGATTAACCCAAACCTCAGAAATTGACACTTGTCAAGAAGAGCCTGCCTAGCACTAAGTATACTTCAGGGATTGTAACACTCTGTTCTTATACCATATAGCACTGCATGCAGCCTTTTGCTATCCTAGTACCACTTTTTTAATAACAAAACAGGGAACTACCAAGATTTCTGTAGTTTTAGGTGCTGTGCAGGAAGAGCTGCAGTAAAACCAAGAAAAAATAAAGGTATTTTTAATGAACGACATGTTGACGTAGGTAGCCTGGATAAAATCAGGGACAGTACAGGTATGATCACTGAAAGCTCTTAGGTGGCTCCATTACAGGTGAGTGCAAGCTCTGTCTCAAGGCAGAGTCAAAGCTCCCAGGGAAGAGCTACTACAGGGAGCCCTGGGATGTTGATGTGCACCCTGTGCAGGCACAAGCTGCAGTGGGTGTCATGGCAGTAAGTGGATCCTTCAAAGTCCTCCTTCAGGGCAGAGCCAGCACCAGAAGAGGCAGAAACCAGCCAGACAACGGAAGGAGCTGAAAATCAGCCTCACTACCCATCACCCTTTCTCCCTTGGCACCAGGTAGATGGAGGATTTGAAGAAAATGTGATGAATCTATTGATTTTCTTCAAACTTAGGCTGTAAAGCTGGGCACTTGGTAAAAGTTCATTGAATCAGATGTGGACTCAGACCTTTGCAAGATGGATGAAATGCCAAAAGGCTTATGATGCTGGAGAAATTTCTGACCTTTTCCTGGCTATCGAGGAAAAGAGGCAGAAAGAGCTTGAATGGGAGAAAGACGCCCAAGATCATAAGCAGAGGCAAGGAAAAAGGGATTATGACTGAAAAAAATAATTACACAGTGTTAGGAAGATTGAAGTCTGGGTGTGAAATATGAAAAAAGGAAGTAAATACACAATTAGGTCTTAGGGGCACACGGAGTAAATAAAAATTTATTTGAGGTTTAAATGAAATCAGTTAAAATAATTCTAAAATAATCAGCAAAGTAGATGTTTTATTTGGATTCATTTTATTTGGTTTTCTTTCCCTGCATTTTCCTTCTAGCCTGACAAGAACGCAATGTAATGGTCGTAGCAGAACACCAACATGTACACTTCAATGAGCAAATGCTCCTTTTTTGTTAGTTCAATATCTATGCGCTTTTTGTTGGAAAAGCATATTAGTGTCATGAACAGAGGTGCTAGAACTGTTGTATATTTAGTGATTTTTTCATGGTTAGCAAAGCCCAGGGCAGGCACTGATATCTTTATTGCTATAAATCTGGTTAAGTTCCATTATCTGAAATGAGCTTGTTAGGGAACAAGGAGTTGTGATCATTCGATGTCTCATAAGCTTTCAGTCCAAAACTGGAGATTTGCCCTTTTATGGTGTACCTGCAAAACCCATAATAAAAGACAATAATGAAAGCAAAACTTTAATAAGTCAAAATATTAACAATATTGCAGAGTCACTGCTTTATTTGAAGGAGATAGTATGAAAAAAGTATGTGTCAGTGGTTTGCAGCAGTTTCTGTACTAGACCCACTTAGTTCCATGGCACAGCTCAGGAGTTGATAACTGCTTTCCTTTCTTTTGAGCCACAGTAATCTCTGAAAGGCAATAATTTTCAAGATGTTTTCCATCCCCTTTCATTCTTGTTTTCCTGCGGGCACCACTGTGAGAACAGCCCTACGGTGCTCAGCCTGTGGGATCTGCGCAGTAGAAATGCTTTAATAGCACTGCTTGTGGCTGCCAGCTGACGTTCTCCCCCTCCTCTTTCTTTTTGTAACCTGACAAGAATGCGAAAGGAATGTTTATTTTTAAAACATCAAACCCGCGTTTCAATAAATGAGTATCCCAAGTGCTCCTTTTTGTCAATTCAACGCCCTTGGCTGTGCTACTTCTTTAATAACTCTAAGCCTGGTGTTTTTAACAGGTTCTTAAGGAGTTTGTCAAGTGCTGCCATTGGGGGTGGAAATGGGTAAATGAGCAATACCAAGTAAAAATATCTAAAAATCAGGAACACAGAATTTTCAATTTTCCAAAGCCTGTTTAAATTATTGCTGCCGGTCTCCTACAAGTAGTTGCAACTTTCTAGCAGACTTTCTGCTAGCCAGCCAAGAGGAAGCCTGGAGTACAGGCAGGGAACTCATGCGGTTTCTGGGACAGAGAAAGGGAAGAGTTTAGATACATAAGAAAAGATACCTTTGTGCTTAGAATTGTCTTTCTATCTGCATACTTACTTGGCTGAACTGCATGCTGGGTAGACAAGCAGCTGAAAAAGACAGAAGGGATCTTCTCCTGGGTGTTCTTATTTGTGGAGATATCCTGATGGAAATCCAAGATATCCTGATCCCAATCCCATGTCATATGGGGCTTCAGTCTCTCTGCCAGGGCACCTCAGAAAAAATGAGTTTCAAGCTCCCACTACAACAAATGTACCTCTTGTGAAATCAAGCTGTCCCCACTCTTCTGCCAGAATAGTCTCTTAGCTGTGGAGGCAGAGCATTTTAGCCTGTGGCTATGTGCATGGCAGCATCAGTGCAGCTAGCCAGCTCTACCAATTAACCCTAATTATTCAAAGGTTTCAGGTGTCCCAAGAGACCTTCAAGTAATTGAGATTCTACTGTAATTTTTTTTTTTACAGGAGGGACTTAACAGTTACAAAAATCCTCTCAAATGACTAGCCGTGTTCATTTTATAAGGGTTTATATTGGAATTGACTCAGGAAAAAGGCTGATCTACTCAACCTGTCAATGGTTAAGTATGTGATACTCAGAGACATCAGCAAATAAATGGCCTACTAAGTAGAGCATAGACAGGATGAAAATACACAGAATACATCCAGTATGTTTAATTCTTATGTAAAAGTAGCTGAGTAGCTGAAGTCAGATGCTAAAACTAATTCCAATGCAAATTCTATTGGAATAAATGAGTGAACAAATGTTGTCTTTTTTTATCATCGTACAGCCTCAAGATATGTGTCCTCCCTAAAATACTGAAAAGCATGAACTGAAGAGTTCATCAGCTACAATTAAAGCACTTATAGTGCACGTCGATATTACAAGTTGTAGACTCACCATAGAAGTACATATTCACATCCAACTAAATGCTTTCTGAATAAGCCATAATTACCAAATCAGCTGTACTTATTTGAGTAATACTGACCTGGGGGTGTACATTGGTCTTACACATTTAATGTTGAGTTATCACACTGTGTGTTTGCAGGGTACAGTATAAATGGATGCGTATAGCTTATTTTCCGTAGCTGTGTCATCTGTCTCTGATTTCAGTAGGACTAGTTTTGAAAAAATGGGCTCAGTTGCTGACAAGTACTGTGTGTAGATGTAGCTAATAAGGTCTTTACTGTAGGAGAACAATGCTTTGGTATAGAGGATTGTGACAGAAGAATGATGCTACAGCATTACGAATACCATAAAAACTGTGATAATTTAACAAAACAGATTTATACAAACATTTTATCATAAGTAAAGTTGCACTGTCATTATGCAGATCATTCAGATTTCCTGAATGACTTTTCAGCATAATAGCCTGCTGGAATTAAAAACTAGAAAGCACTGGAACTATTTTGTATACAGCCTTTCACTACCATAGTACCAATACCAGCTCTGAAGGTCTTGTGGCCTGTCTCCAACAGGCTGCAAGATTAGTTTTGCCAACTTTTGATCTTAACAGATCAAAGGTCTATAAACACTGAAAAAGTAACCAGGACTTCAGATAGCTGTCAGGAGCAAAAACTGCTCAGCCACCTTTTAAATGACATTTTCCTATATTTGGAAAAATGGCTCAGTTCAGAACTAAGAGAAGAATCTTTCACCAGACCCTACTGTGGTAAAAGCAGGGGTTTCTAGAAAGCTGAGAGTCAGTGAACCAACAGAAGAAATAAAGATATCCTGCCAGCTAGATGAAGATCTAGTCTACTCTGTCCAGTCCTGGGCTCCTCAGTACAAGACAGACATGAGTGAGTCCAGCATGAGGCCACAAAGATGACTAAAGGACTGGAGCATCCTTGATATGAGGAGAGGCTGAGAGAGCTGGGACTGTTCAGCCTGAGGAAGAGGAGCTTCAGAGGGGTCTTATCCATGTGTGTAAATAAATAAATAAATACCTGATGGGAGAGAATGAAGGTTAGGGAGCCAGGCTCTTCTCAGTAGTTCCACTGACAGGACAAAAGGCAATGGTCATAAAATAAATCTTGTGAAATTCCACCTGAAGACAAGGAAACACTTTCATACTATGAGGGTGCTCAAACACCGGGACAGGTTCCACAGCAAGGTCGTGGAGTCTCCTTGGAGATAGTTAAAGCCTAACTGGACATGGTCCTGGACTTCCTGCTCTAGGTGACCTTGCCTGAGCAGGAGTGTTGGACAAGATGACCTCCAGAGGTCCTTTCCAACCTAAATGATTCTGTGATTCTGTGAACCTAAGCTGAAATAATTTGGTTTGGGTTTTTAGGTGCCCTCTCTTTTTTTTTTTTTTTTTTTTTTTTTTTTTTTACAAATACATAGGATTTTATCTTAGATCAATGATTAAATGTATCTAAAATATTTTTGTCATCATACTGAAAAGAATTTTCCTACCCATATGCAGAAAACAGGTATTTGTGAATAGTGGTGGCTGCATCACGTAAGTAGATACTCTTTTACCAGCAAAAAAACCTTGATGGGTTGAGACTGGGTGATGGAGAAGGATATAGAATGGAAAGAATAGTAGATGAAAGGAAAAAGAAAAAAATTCTTGACAGTGAAGATGTAGTCATTGCAGAGGTTGTTGCATATAAAATACCAGGTAGCAATAAACTGAAGAATGCAGTAGATGAACCTGAATGAGCCATAAAAAGCAATATCAGTGACAGGAATGCATTAAAAAGCTTTATAAAAGGAATCAATTACTTGCCCTTTCACAAGAAAAACTGACACATACACAGAAAGCACTTACTGTCACACAGCCATGATTCTAAGACAAAAGGAGAAAGGAATTATTGTTTTTGCTTAGTTTTTGTAAAACCCCTATACCTTTTTCTATTTTCTTTTTTTCTGGTACTTGTTTTATAGTTTAGTGGAAACACTGGGCAGCTACAGAAATGAAGCAGCATGTAATACTTGAAAAATTCTTGGTAACATGCTTTCCTTTGTCGTAATGCTTTCTGCCACAAAGGACTGCAAACACCTTTTATGTTTTCATTACATTTCCCAGAGATTAAAAAATTATCTTGCTGGAACAGCTCACTGTCCCATTGCAGTGAGGGCTGAGAACTGGATGCTTTGAAAGGAACCAAAAAAAGCCATACAACATGCAGAACTTCTCTCAGCATGACAGATGCAAAACTAAGTTTTTATATAAGTCATTTTATTCATGTTAATTTGTTTTTCATAATTTAGTATTTTATAATGATACTGCATTTATATTTTTGTTAGCTTTTGTAGGCTAATAAAGTCTTATGGCTTTGATCTGAAGAGTAGGTATTTAAATATTCAAATGATCTTATTGTAGTTATTTGGGCTGCTTGTATGCTTTAGCTTAAGAGGAAGAAACACTTGGGCTGGTCATAGTCTGTGTCCCCAGCACAGTCATTCCTCTCTGGAGTGCAACATGGGGAGAACAAATGGGTTAGTGTTTGCAATCTCTTTCCAAAGCACTTAAGGTTGAATACTGCAAAATGTCTAAGTTTCCAGTAATAAAACAAGAGTTGCTTGTAGATTAAAACATTGACTGTTCATTGAAAATGCACACACAAACGTTGCTGTTTATGTGTTCCCATGCTGTTTATTTTTTCCTCATGCTTTTTATGGTTCATGACATTCTGAACTTTTAAGTGGAAGGCTATACAAAGGACTTTGATTATACTAGATATGCATACACTTAGAGGTATTTTAAGATGTTTTATTACTTCTGTTTCTAGCATTTTTACTTTCTTCCTGAGTATTCAGTCTCCTGTTCTCACTGATGCCTGCCTGAGTCAGGAGACCTATAACCGACTGCCTACTAGTTGAGGCACCCTAATAGGAAAGTTGTCAGAAGTTAAATTCATGATAGCTACAGCCTGCAACTTGTCTTGTCACTGTCATATGGGGAAAGACTAATGCAGACGTCTTCACTAGATTTATAGACTTGTGTTAATCTGTCTCACTAGTGTTTCAAGATTTCTAAGAGTATAATACTTCCCTGATAACCAGAGGAATGTTATTACCTGTCACAGTTTGTAGTTAAATATACTCCATTATTGCCTGTCATAGTTTGTACTTCAAATACATTCAGTTTAATACTACAAACCAGTGAATTATAACACAGATAGATCCTGAGCTCAACTCTTCAGGTAATGAAATATAGTGTCATCTCAGTGGTGTTATGATTAAGGGTGAATCTTAAAGCCATGACTTTACCAAAAAAGTGTCTTTTAAATTGTCAGTATATTTTGTGTCCAGCTTGTAGCTCAGCACGCTTTCATCATGAATGCCTGTGAGTTTGACTTCAGTCATGCTCAGTGTAGTGGGATAAATGTTGGCAACTACAAAAATATTTAATTAATTGTAGAATAGAATTTATTTAGTGGGCTTTTATCTTAATTTTCTATTGAAAACATTAATATTAATTCACAGTTTTTTCCAACCTGTTATCTTTAAAAGATAGAAGTTAACTGTTTGGTGTTTTCCACCATGGAGCTGACTTATGAAGGAGCCTTTCTGTCAGCACATCCATACTTTACCACATAACAGGATGAATTAATATTAGTTTTTCAAAGCACTGTGCAGACTGTACTGCTGACTATCTTTGGTCCATATAGTCTAAAGAATCATTGAGTTTACTCCTATTCTGCACTCCATGTGGTGGTTTTGCTTGAAGATAAAACTTGCATACCTGTTGAAATGCAATGCTGTGTTGGATACATAATACAGACTAAACAACAAATTCCATTATAAAGCTACACTCTAAAAATTATTTCGTAGGGAAGTAATTTAGGGAGATGGGGAATTGAATGCACTAAAAAGACCAAATTCCTATTTTGAGAAAAATATTTTTCCCTATTTTATATCTCATGGTTTAACAGGAAAAAATGTGCATGTGTTTCTGGACATTCAACTGATATCTAACTAACATGGAAGCTCCAGTGCAATGTCACCTGCCTGAAAAGTTTCTGGCCGATACACCTATTTGCCCATTTCTGAAAATGTGAAACCTTCATGACTTAATGCCTGGATTCAGTAGTGCCTGGTTAGTCACTGTTGCAGGAAAGATCATCCATTTTTCACACAGATAATGCAGAAAGCATATTTCATTCCTTCCAGGCACAAATCTTCCTGGTAAACAGTCATTTCCATTCAGTTTTCTACATGTGGGAGGGGGACATGTTGCAAGGGAGATGAAAGGACAGAAATGAAAACATTATATGGAATTTATAACATGAAGCAATGTGTCCCCATCACTGTATTGCCTTCAGGACTAACATTACATGTTCTGGAGGACCTGATAATATTTTAGATTTCAGTGACAAAATCCATTTGCCTGCCTCAGATTCTGTGTACTTCTGTCACTGAAGTATCAAAGTGCCTCCCAGGGACTTAAAAACAGAAATGGCAATGATCAACTTTCATTCCCAGCCTTGAGAAAAAAAAAAAGCTGAGTTAACTGATAAGTTTATTTTATTTTAATTACGGTGGTGCTTAAGTAGATGCATCCTGTGACATGAAGCTGATCTAGCGAAGGAGTTTAAGTAGAGTTTTTGCTCATATGTTGCATGGTGAACTGCTGCTGTACTGCATCATCTATAAGAAATACTCCACTGGTTTGTGATTGTTTGGGACTGTTTACTTTCTCTGCAGCAGAGCTGGTAACAGATGATTTATTGCCTCATCTATTTCATTATACGCACCTGCCCTTTCTATTGTTTTGCGCCTTAAAGCTGTTTTAATGACTGTGTTGCTGTTTACCTATAGCAAACCAGAAATAAACTTCTGTAATTATTTAAAAAAAAAATATTTTCTGTTGCTTAATTTAAAAAAAGCAGCTACCATTCTCCTGAAATTCTCTTAACCACATGCATCAGGAGGAGGTGGATCTAGGAGGGCAGGGTGCACATCTCCTCTCTGCCCCTCCGCTTCCAGTGGGAGGAAGAAATGCCTGAACCACTATCACCTCCACGAATATGAGGCTCTTGAGATGCCCTGGGGTTTGAATTAACATGGAAGGCGTGCTCATGTAGAATCATAGAATAGTTTGGGTTGGAAGGGACCTTAAAGATCACCTAGTTCCACCCCCCCTGCCATGGGCAGGGACACCTTCCACTAGACCAGGTTGCTCCAAGCCCCATCCAACCTGGCCTTGGACACTTCCAGGGATGGGGCATCCACAACCTCTCTGGGCAACCTGTGCCAGTGCCTCACCACCCTCACAGTGAAAAACTTCTTCCTTACATCTAGTCTGATGTAAGCATGTAGGCGAGCTCAGGAGACTTCAGCTATTTTGGAGCAACATTTCACACATTGTTATTTCAATATCATTAGATCTGTGTTCAAATTTTCCACAGAGTCTGATTTTAAACTTGATCATTAAGCTTAAACTGGCCTCAAATCCAAATCTGAATGTTACCAGACTCCCTGACTGTAAAGCATATTTCTATTTGACTATAAGTGGAGGCAGTTTTTCATTATTGTCTTGTGTGAATCAGTAAACCAAAAGGGAACCACAAGAACATTTGCGAAGACGACAGGTAGTTCTCTGTATCCATACTGATTGCTTAAATCTCCAGAGCACCTTATAAGCAAGTGTGTATTCCCTAGTGCAGACCTGTACCATATGATATTTAGCATGGTATATTACAGCTATGAATACAACCTGTATTCTGGAAGCAAAAATAGAGATTGCGGTAACTATGTGAGGCTAATACCAGACCTATCTCTGAGGAACTGAATGGATCATAAAAGCAATTTTGCAATAAACACCTTTTCCCCATCTAAGATATGTGCCAGTACAATGTGCATCGAAGCTTATTCTCTTTTTTAATGGCACAATGCAATGGTAAAAGTGTACATGCCACTGGTCCCTGAAGAAAAGGCTTAAAACTCCACTGCGTACTGCAGCACAGCCGCTATCTGTGATCTACTGGGTGGCAGCCAAGAGGAACCCGGAGAAAATGGCAAGAAGTGCTCTTTACAGTAGTGCAGTGGAGGCTGTCTTCTTTGTAGGAAGATAAACCTTTTCAATTATGTTGGGAGCTGTATGAGTCTAACATGGGCCCCAGTGGTGAGATAATTGCTCCAGAACTTGGTGCAATACAGAAGTTCCTATTTTCAGAAATGCTGTGCTTTTTTTCCCCTTCACTTATGCTAAGGGCTCTTTTTTTTTTTCTTTCTATTGAAACATTAGTAATTTACATAGCAATAAATGTGAAAATGCCAGAGATTTAAATCTTGATTGGTGCTGATTCTGTAATAGGAGCATAGAGACATCTCTAAAAGGCAATTTCCGCACCTATTTGATTTCATGTTCAGTAACTCCTTTGCAGTGATGACTCTTTGCTGATTCTTACATTCATTGTCAACTTCATTCTCATATTCACTGAAAAAACTTCTGTAGCATTTTTCTTTGTATTTTTTACATTATTATTATAATTATTATTATAATTATATTATTATTAACTTATAACAGTAAAGTATCTCTGCAAAATGACGTGGATGATTACAATGTTTCTTGTGCTTTTCCCCATCCTAACGCCCCTGTGTCATTTAGCATCTCTTGGATGGGATGCCACTCATTGTTGTGTCCTCCTGTCTGGACAAGTGTTTCTAGAAATTGGACTCTGAGGGGGGCTGCAAGTTTATGAATTCTTTCTTCAGAAGGGACATGTGTGACCTAGAAAATTCAGTGTTATCTGAAGATTTATAACATCTCTGTTGAGAACCGAATCAATAACTTTAACTTCAGACCAGTAATAAGTGCTTTGCTTTGATAAAGTAGAGCTTAGGTTTAGTGGGTTCCAGCAGAATTGCATTGTGCAATTTGCTATTAGGCATCAAAGAGACATGCCGAGTGTTGCCGACAGAATGAATGAATGAGAGCAGGTGATGTGCCCAGAGTTCCTTCTAAAAATTATACAAAAGCAGAATGCAACCTGTTTCCACAGTTCACCACAGCAAAAATAACTTCTGACTTGTCTATTTGATTGATATATTGCTCATCACATTTAATGTAGTATGCCAAGATTTTTCAGTTAGGTTCTCAACTTTTGTTGGTGTAACCAAGAATATTGTCTTACAGAGTCCATTTGTCTATTCACAAAGTCTACCACTCTAGTTATTTATAGCATATAAGCCCCAAAGGGATGTATATATTGCATGCAAAATGTTGTCAAAGCTGAACATAAACCTAAGCAGCCTGACCAGTTGCTGTTTGATGTATTTGTCCAGTCTTTTCTGGATTCTGCTGCCAGTGAAAGCAAAAGCAAAATGTCAGTGATGTCACTGGTGTGTTCATGATGGAAATTTGATGGTCCCTTTAACATGGAAAAATCTAGTTATATTTCTAAATCCACTCATTTTGTTCTTTTTTAGAACATACATCGGTAGGATATATATAGTAACTGAAATATTTTTAGCCTGATTTTCTAAAGAAAAACGTATACAGCTGTCTTTTCTGTATGTCCTTCTCTGCCTTCCTAATAATTTTTCAAATTTTTGACCAGGGTTCACATTTCAGAGCAGAATTGGGGTCCTGAGCGTGTTTAAGTTCTTGCAAGTCTGGTTATGACTGGTCCCTAAATAGAGGAGAGAGATCTCCACACCTGAGGGAAAGGCTGATGACTTTTGCCTGGCAGCCCGTGGGCAGCCTGAGGCTCGTCCCAGCCCACACCAGCCAGTGGGTGTGTGGAGTGGGACATAGTCTGTGGAAGGAGGTGTGGGGAAGGCTGGGGACACACAGGACTATCAGAAACCACGTATCGATATTCTCACTGCTTAGGCAGCGATTTGTTCGTAGAGGTTTCCTTTTGGTAGCCTCTTAAAATTTGGCTGTATTCCTGGCTCAATGACATCTAAGGGCTACAGACTGTGTTGACCTGAATGTGTGGCTGTTGCCAGCTGAATTGCCTTCTGATCAAGTGCATAACCCAAGAGTCCTCAGTGACAAAACTCTGGAGCCCAGCTGGAACATGAGGAGGTCTCCTGAAGCGTGATGGGGCACACAGGGTGAGGGAAGGCTCTGCCCCACCGTGGCTGGAAACACGCAGAGTGGCAGCAGTTGTAGGGCACCTGTCTGACCCAGCTCGGGTTCTTGCCTGAGGATGTGGCATAGGGATGCCAACTGACTGCGAAGTTCATCTTTAATCCTGGGCTCTCTGATGTGAAGAGAATACATAGGAAAAGACACTGTCCTGAAGATCTGTCCTCAGTCACAGCATTTACAAGCTGGGTATAGCTTGTGCTCTGTAACCATGGCCCATACCTAGTTGTTTTTTTAAGACTGATACAGGAGGGACGTACATTCTCCTGAAGATTCAGCCAGTGAAGAACACAGTAATCCAATGAAGAGTTCAGTCTGGGAAAGGTTCAGGTTTAGGTTTATAATTTTCATAAAAGAAATAACCAGAGGAAAGAAAAGAGAAAAAGAGACAAGAACAGCTTTCTTCAGAACTGCTAAAGTTTGGAAGGAGGAGAAGCAAATGCATAACGAAGAGAAAAATGATCTGGTTTTCTCATACTTCCATATCGCTTAGAAAAGTGAATTCATCTCATTGAGAAGTGTCTAATTGAGTACTACGCCTTTTTAAACAAAACCTATGCTATTTTACTCCTTGGTTTGATGGTATGCTTCACAGATACATCCTCAGTTAATATCCACAGTTCTGTGCTGACAACTTGATGAGTAGGTACCCATCTACACAGAGCTGTAACTCAGCATGCAAGCTGACAAATAACGAAGGAACCTAAGTGCTGGATTTTTGCTCAACATAAATGAAGCTTGGAGTTTGCAATGGCAGTGCTGACAGAGCCTTGAAAATATCCGTGGTAATGGCTCTAAATCAAGAGCTATGGTCCTGGTAACTTTCAGAAGAAATTTCATTAGTTTGAGGGAATGAGCAGAGAAAAAGAAAAAAGAATGGCAAACTCTCTGGTAACAGATTAGCAGTAAGTGTTCAAGTCTGGAGGGGAAGTCTGCAACATCTTCTTATATAGAATTGTGATACTTCCAACAGTTAGAGAAAACTTGTGTCATCACTTTCACTGTTCCATCAATTCTCATAATCAGATTCATCTGTAAATGACTTCAGCGCCCCACACAGACCCCCAAACTGGGTACAAGTTTTTGTCAGTGTAAAGGAGTAATGTATTTTCTATGCAGTCTTTGTGAGGCATTCCTTGGAAGTTTCTTCCTCTTTTATGTTTTTGTACATATGGGGTAATGTGACCTATTTTATTTGGCAATGTAGAGACTGCCTGGTGTTATAGCTCCAGGAAGGAAATAGCTTTGACACAGATTGCCTATATAATTTGTCTTCTTGATAGCAACATGCCTTCTAAAAATGGAAATATTGCCAAGCAAAGTTGATCCTTTTCTTGCCTCCCTATGGAAGAAAACTTGCTTAGTTCAAAATAATCAACAACCGTACTAAATCCTTTAGTATCAATTTTCAGGGAGTGAAAAGGGCTATTATCATACAATAAAAATGCCCTCCTGATTAGAAAAGCACTCAAATTTAACCAAACAGCATATATTGAAGTCTGGATTGATTTCAGTGAGAGCAGACGTGACTGCAGCAAAGTCTGAGCAAAGGAGACATCTGTTTTAGACACCTTTTGGAGACAGCTGGGGAAATGTCTTGACAGAGCCAGGAACTTGATGCTGAGTATCAGCTACTCCAGGTGGCTGGGCAAGCAAGATTCTATGGAACACATTCTTCTGGAAAGTTTTATTGGTCAGGCCAGGCAGTCAGTGGTCAACATACTGTCCTGGAAACTAAAATGAAAGGCAGAGGGAGGGAGAACATGCTTGCTTCTGAATTTCATACCCATTTATCTTGAGGTGAACTAAATTAGTTGTAAAATATTGATAAACAAAGTCTGAAATAGACTGTTGTTTACTGAATAATACTGTAATACCCTCTGGAAATCCAGAAAAGAGAATTCACATTATAGGCTAATTGTTTTATTAGTCAGTAATGAGTATTTTAGAGGTAGTGGAAAGAAGTTATTTTTTGCTATTGCTAACTAAATATCATATTTTCTTCCCAGAGTCCATTCATTATTATTAAATTATCTTTTGAATGATCTTGCACATGATAAACCACATAAACAACCACAAAGCCTTTCCTAGAGCTAGTTTTTAAATAAAAGGGATTATAAGGCTATACTGTATACTTGCAATGTAAGTACAGCTAGCTAAGGTAAAACTTAAATAGGTACCTAAAAGCAATATATAAAGGTGGTGAGGGTTTTTTTTTAGCAAAAAGAATGAACACAGTATTTTGAAAAAAATTAATGTTAGGTCTTGTAGTAGAATAATCACTAATTTAATTAAGCACAGTGCAATTTTTTTTTCCCCATGTGTAATACCATCTGTGGTATCTTTTGTATATTGAAAATCTCAAAGAAAATCAGGATTCTTGCTTCACAGATAGAGTGACAGAAATAGTTCTGAAGGCTGACATTAAGAGATTTCTAGTAATGAATGGCAAATGAACACAAAAAACCCCACATGTGGTGTCTGCCACTTCAGATGGCAAAAGGAAGAGTTTTTTGGCTTTTAGGTTGTAATCTTCAAATAGTGATTAGCTCTATGCTTCAAAGGCATACTAAAATTAGCAGAGATTTTTATTTCTGCTTGTATATATTGGAAAGCCAAATATTGCAATTAGCCTTTCTCTGCTAAGGTAAAAACCCCTTACTTTTTCCTAGCAAATGTTAGTAGCCTGTCATTAAATATCATAGTGCTTTGGGTGATAATCACAAGAGAATAAACATTTAGTAGAGAGCTGCATTGCTGATAGTCCTGGTAAGTTTGAACATGCAAACTTCCTCAGTTTGTAAACCTGAAGGTTGTAAACCCCTGGCCTTAATAACAACAGAAATTAACTATGAGTGATTTGTAAATCACAGCATCCAAATTACACTGCATGAAGAGCTGTGTTATGGAAATCTAAGTCATAAAAAACAATGATGTCCAATGCATAAGTAAGCAGAGTTCTCTGCTATCTTCTTAGCAGTTTCTTGATTACATCATATCAGATTTATTTGCAGGGATATAACTAGAACAAAACAAGTATATGGCATCTCTAATTTAGTTGTTTATCCCAGTTTCAGATCTATTCCTTCCCTGGTGCCTAATTACCGTTAGAATAAGAAGGCATGATACATAATGAGGTATTGGAAAATATCTCCTCTGAGCTTTGCTAAAGTTACTAATATTTATTGAAATATGCTTTATGTTTTCTAAGGTACTTTTACCTCTCTATCACTGCAGACTGAATAAGTTTTACGGAGCAAAAGTCCCCATGGAGTCTGATAATGAATACATTATTGCTCTAAGTGCAATTGAAAAGGAAGATCCAAAAATAGCTTCCGTCTTTACCTAGAGTGACAGCGTTAATATTCAATCCCTTTTTCTTCAACCTCACACTATTCTGTTCATGCCACTGTTAATGTATGGGCTTTATGTCTTCTGAAAAACTAACAGCAATGTTTTAAACTGTTCTAAATGAGGAACATTTACCATATGCCATAAAAGAAGTCATTGGCCTTGTTATTTGAAATGAGCTACTGTGCATTACTTGCACAGTATTGTTGCTGGAGCCCTGAAAATCCTTTAAATATATTTTTTCCTTAATTTTATGGCCTACACTTCAAATATAAAATAGCACTGAAAATATACTTTTCTATAAAACAATAGAAATAGAACAGCTTTTGAAGAAGATTTATATTATCAGGGATCCACATGAACATACCTGTAATTTCAATTGCTACCCTGGGAAATGTGTTTCCAGAAAGATGGTTTAACTGGTTGACAGGCAATTATTCTTTGAAAAATGTAGACTAATTAGACAGTTCTTCTTTGTCATAGATATTCAGCTATTGTTCTCTGCAGAGTGGCACGCTGACAGACATACTGCCCTGTTTATAGTCTGGTGACAAGGAAAAGCTTTTAAAAGAAATTACAAATGTTGATATTATTTAGAAGACACTTTAATTTATCAAGAATTAATGTTACTTTAATAACTTAGGGAAAACATAAACTTTTAAAACCAGAAAATCTTGCCTGTGTTCCCAGACAGTGGTTTTGCTGGCACCAATGGTGCTATTCACATGAATCAAATGACTGTATGCTACAGTGATTTTTTTGCCAGATCTGTGGGTGGTTCTCATTTATTCTGAAATAGAAACTATATTGCTATATCTTTCTTCTCACTGTCCCTCCTCTGTGAGAAGTATAATAGGAAATAAACAGCTGAACTGAATTTTTCATATTTCACTTTTGGTTTGGTTCAACTCAGGCCCACAGGACCCCTCCAAACATGTGGTGCATTTCACTTGAGAGGATATCACCTTGCTGAGCAATAGGCCCCAGACTTAAGCTGAACACCTATAACACTTGCCTATCAATTGAGAGCTGTAGGCAGTTCAGATGAACTATGATTTATTGACTAACAGAGTAGGCTAAATCAGGATCATACAGTTGGGTGCTATGGATACCCTTCCTTAGTATTTTTATTCCTGCATTCACAGGTCTCACGGGAACTGGGACTTCCCTTGTGTCAGGCGTTATATACTACATAACACTTTGTAGTTGCTGCAGCTGATTTGCAGTGAAAGAAAAATGGACAAAGGTGCAGAAGAACAAGCTCATGAAGTCAAGATTGCATGTCAAGTCACTGCCAGAGCCAGGCTGATGCTAAATGCGGTATCTTGCCTGCTAAAGTGCCTTAAACAGAACAATTTATGTTTACGGAATTTTGGTTTCTTAGTGAGATATCAGAGATTGCAATAAACTCATATTTTGCCTTCCAGTACATCAGCAGTTTGTAGAGACTTAACACTAGGATGGACAATTCAGGGCCACTGAAAATAAGCCCTTAGAATCTCTTTCCCATCTTGAATACCTCCTTGTTTCCTTGGAAGAGTCAAGGATTATCTAGTAAATCTTATCTAGTAAATATGATGCATTTCCTTGCTAAGCTAATGTCTGGTATATACCAAGATATAAAAAAGTTGAACCAGGCACAGTCTATAAATATTAATAGAACAAAGAAAGAATATTAATAGAAAAAAATTACCAGGTTCACTAGCACTGAGTGCAGTAATGAAATCTGTAAAGGCTTCTTGGCAATAAAAAAAACCTGTTAGGCTGAATTAGTTGCCATCTTTCTTTATTTTCTTAGTCTATCCAGACAGAGTTGCTATTAAATAGCGTATTTTTCAAGTTCTTTATCAAAAGAACTAAAGCAGGATCTGAATTGAATATTCAAATGCAAATCACAGGGAAAAATGTTGAATTCAGGCCTGGATCTGAACATATCACTGCAGTTCTGGCTTCCAGCTGCAAGATACAGCAGTTTCAGGTTTGAATCTTTTGGACATGAGTGCCTGAACAACTCTCTTCTTCCAGCTGAAGCTTCTCTTCTTTCTCTCCCAGCCAGAACCAGGCACACTGCCTCAAGTCATGCCCAGTTGATCTAAGGTGAGAGGATGAAGCTGCTCCCTTTCCACTGCCTTCCTTTCCTTTTCCTTCTGCTGGGGAAAAGACTCTCTGTGATCCTTCATTTGCTCACTCTTACCAGCTGACAAGGAAGATGGATTTAGACAGAAGCAAAGCATGTGCTTCAAAGGCTGACCTTCTGTCTTCCAGCCCTCAATCTCTACTTATGCTCTTCCTGAAGTTCAGTCGTAGGAGGAGGATGCCATACTGATTTTCTGTAATGTCCATGATCAGAATGGCTGAAATTAGGATGAGATTTTGCAGTGAGGTCCAAATACAAAGAATCCCATCATCTCAGTGAGATTGCTCAGAGGAGGAAAGTAAAACATACGCAAAACCCTTTCAGGAATGAGAGTGGAGGAACAATGCTATAGAAGAGAAGGATGATTTTGGAAACACACTATCTTATACTTCCAGGATATTTGGAATATTTTAGGCCTTACAAAGTGGTGTTCAAATATATTATACTGTATGTAAACACCATTCCAGATGAAAAACTGTAAGATATTTTACCCAAATCAGACAAACATGGAAATGGATATTACAACTGAAAAATACATTCTGGAATAACCAGCATCGTCTCTACAAGAGCAGACAAAAATGCACTTTATTCTAAATTAGAAATTCTGCCATTCCTAACAAAAGCCTACTATCCCCTCATGCATGAATAAGGAAACCACTGACCCAACACATTTATATCTTGTGTCTTAAGTCCTTTGGCCTCTGTTGACAAGGTAAATATTTGTGTTCAACCATACAGTCATGTAGCAAGCATTCTCCACAATAAGAAAAATGCCCATTACAATGGAGTTTTCCTTCCTGTTGTCCTTCCCTGCTTTTAAATTTCCTCCTTTCCCTTCACTTTCTCCTTTTTTTCCCTTTCATTTTGTATTTTCCTCTCTTTTTTAAAAAATGCTTTCCCCTTACTCTTATTCTCTCAAGACTGAGAAGTGAATAAAAAAGTTAAGAAATATGAACTAAAAGGAGTGTGGGCAGTAGCCTATAAAGATATTAATTTAGATCAACCTTTTTAAAAGTATTTGATCACAACACTATCTTACTTTTTTTTGACACTGTACAGACATTTTTGAGTGTCTGGTATAGGAAGCCAGATATTTGGTCACTTGTAACATGCAGTCATGCTACAGCGACTCAGGAAGGTTCAGTGTTTTTCATTTATGGAATGGCCTTAGTTTTAGCTTTTAATTTAGAAAATAATAAAAGTAATAACTTTAAAAAAGTGATAATGTATCATCTGAACCTCCATAGACTGATTCAATATACTGACAAATGAGTGTCTGACATTGCAGAATAATAGCTGTGCTGAACTCAGCAGCTTGTGGGACATGGAAATTTTTGAAATTTAACCTGGCTTGTGGACTGAATGTCTGCCAGTACCTTGCTAGTGGAGTATGCAGCTTAAACTTCTAAGCAGCACTGCAGTTTTCTGCTTGTTTACTGTTACCCCAGAGATCCCTTGTTCTCCATTTTCTACTCTTCAGCATGTTTTCTCCTTTTATATGGCCTGTCAAGTCTTCCTTTCTTTTTCTACTTTGCTTTTACCATTTTCTGTGATTACATTTTTTGTGCTTTTCTTTCAGAACAGTCCTTCTTTCTCCCCAGTTTCTACATGTTGCTAGATATACCAGGGATAATTCAATCAAATACATATAGGGATCTATTTTCCTTTGAAATGTCTTTGGAAATCTTCACCTGCAAGTCCAGGAAAGCTCACTTGTGTCCTGTATTTTAGCTGCCAGTTCCTTGAAAATGTCTAAAGTACCACAGAGTATCCCAAATAGCACTAAATACCTATGTTTCAGGACCTGAATTATACTTATGATCTCCTCCTCACCCTACAGCAGGCTTCACCACCATACTCTCCCCTTCTCTTAATCTTTCTCTTTTTTTTCCATTTCTTAAAATCCCACCTTAACTTGTCTTGTCTTCTTCCCCAAAGCACTCCTCCTAGCAGAAGTGTGTCCCTCAGGACCTCGTCTCAGACTTCTGCCAACAACAGCCTCTTTGTGCTAGGAACATCATCTCCAACCTCTTCCTTCCTCAGACAGTCCCTCCGTAATCGTCACAGCTGTGTGCTCCCATCAAACTTCTGCCTCCATGCAATCAGAGACAAATACAGGACTAAGAGAGATGAAGATTTTGTTCAAAATAGAGAGGAAGCTGAGATTTTGAAAAATTTCAGTGTATGGAAAAGCATGAGGAGGATGCTAACCGAAAAAGTAATCTTGACTTACACAGAGTGACAGCCATTGCCCCCTTGATACTCCTCTTTTGAAGCCTGCCTGTTTGGAAGAAAGAGGATTCCTCCAGGAGATTCAGACAAGCAGCCTGAAATAGCAGAGCCACTGGGGAATAGGAAGCAGACAACCAGTTGTTTGCTTTGGGAAGGAATGGAGTATTACAGAAAAACATGTTTGGGACTGAGAACAGCAAACTAAAAACACATCGCACCTCCTCTCCTCCAGGGATTAACTGCCCTTGGCTGATAAAAGAAAAAGAAGCCTGTAAACATTTGTAGGCCTAAATGTGCACAGCGCCTCCCTATACTTCAGGAGTGGTGAGGAAGCAATGAAATTTGCTAAATGCAGCTCCTGTCAATATTTAGCATACATACGGGGGTGATTCAGACCAGTAGAGTTATGGTTTCCACAGTGCTAAATGAAGGAACGAACTACTAGTGACAGGCTGTTTCAGTCTAAAAAACCCCAAAACATAACATGCAGTATGCAACTCTACTGTTAACAAGAACCAGAGCTTGTCCATGAGGAAAAAATTATGTATTTACTGCCTTTTCCAACATTTCTTTCCTGCAATGATGCTTTTACTATTTTCCATTCAGTTCAGTGCAACACCTCTGCATAATCAAGGGAGGTGCTGAGGGGGCAATTTTAGCACGGGGATTTGGGGGAACCATTCACATTTATGGCACACCCAGTCTTGCAATTAAAAAAATCTAAAGAAGAAAGAAGTACCTTGGCTGTCTTAGTGTGTCCATGAAAAGAATGCAAAGGGAGGATTTACCTGCCTTCATGTTATGTCCGGTCCCACGCAGTTCTCCCACAACTTTTGTTAGCGATTTTTAGTAATGTTTGCTGCTGAGGTGAAGACAGAGAGTTAGGTGACTGTTGGGCCTTGTGACGAGGCTGTACAAGACTCACTTGCACTGTTTCACAGACTCATGGCTCAGGTCAGATATTCCAATGCACTGTTACAGCCAAGGCTAAAGATAATGCCCTAAGTAGCTGTAATGAGTAGGGTGTAAAAATTATTCACTTTTGGAGGCAAAAGACACCTTGAGTGCTTGGCCACAGACCCTCATCTGAGTCCAGCTTGCCCGCATAACTGAACATTTATTGTTACACTCTTCCTGTAAAAGAACTAGTTTTTTTCAATTGCAGTGACTGAGCTGGCAGCCTCTGTATTCATTTTACAACATTATTCCCAGGGTAAATTTTATAACCCCTACGTTCAGTATGTGTTTTTATAGTATGAAATACATGAGTCACATAACAGCGTGGTTCTTCATCTATACCAGTCTGTTCTGAATCCTGCAATGTATAATTAACTTTGCAATCATTAATTAAAAATGTAATTACTCTTATGATATATGACCATAATATAATAAAGACAAATTTTTACTTGACTATAAAAGAGAAATGAAGATACTAGGAATAATCCTGCAAATTTTAATACAATACTTAACTTACTATTCTACTTGGCAGCATGCTTCCAGCAGATAATTTTACAGTGCATATATATAAATAACAGTCTTCTAACTCATTCTCATGGCCTTTTATCCCCTGCTCATACCCATAATAAAAGGAACAAGAGATAAGACTTTCAAAACTGTTTCAGTAGCTTAACATCCTAACTCACATTGAAAAAAAAAGTTCCCACTAGCTTCAAAACCACGTACCTGCATTCAGGTGGCCTTATACTTCAGCTAATTATTTTTCTTAGCAGGGCATATTAGGGGGAATCAAGCTATATATCTTCTGAGCTGAGCCCTGTGGAAGTGGCTGTGGCGTTGATGCTCTGGTTGATGCTCTGTACTAGCAGAGCTGTCAGGACTGGTGCATAGATGCCCAGACCCAGAGCTGCCATTGGCTTTGCACCAGACATTGGCTAATTATATGCTGAACATTTTAAACAGAAACATCTGATAAGGAAGTAGTTTGGTAACACGGAAAGTTTCTGTTTGCAAGTTGGGAGAAAAAAAACCCAAGAAAAACTGACTGAAACATTTCACTGACTAAATTATGTCTCTAAAGAATTCATATGCTGATCTCCCTCCTGATTCTTCCATCAGGCAGCTTATTTAAAAGTATTTGAGATTTTGAAATTCTTAGTTTGTGGCAGCACTTCAGACAACAACCATAAGTAATTATGGTCTGTCGTGGTTTAACCCCAGTGAGCAACTAAGCACCAAGCAGCCGCTCCCTCCATCCCCCCCCCCTCAGTGGGATAGGGAGGACAATTGAAAAAAAGGAGTAAAACTTGTGGGTTGAGAGAAGAACGGTTTAATAACTGAAGTAAAATATAATAATAATAAAATTTAATAATAATAATAAAGAAATGGAATATTACAAAAAAAAGAGAGAGAGAAATAAAACCCAAGAAAAGACAAATGGTGCACAATGCAACTGCTCACCACCCACTGACTGATGCCCGAGCAGTGATCCGCAGCCCCCTGCCAACTGCCCCCAATTTATATCCTGAGCGTGACATGCTAAGGTCTGGAATATCCCTTTGGCTAGTTTGGGTCAGCTGTCCTGGCCATGCTCCGTCCCAGCTTCTTGTGCATGGGAAACTGAAAAATCCTTAACTTAGGATAAGCGCTACTTAGCAACAACTAAAACATCAGTGTGTTATCAACATTATTCTCACACTAAATCCAAAACACATTGTACCAGCTACTAAGGAGAAAACTAACTCTCCCCCAGACGAAACCAGGACAGGTGACATACATGGATAAAGGCCATTATCAGCCCTATTAGTGTCAGACAGTGATGCACATTGAAAAGTAAATGGCTCTTTACTTAGCCCCATTTGTTCTGATGGCAAACTGAGGAGTTAATGGTTCCTGGAAAGTATTTTGAGATCTACTAATTGAGAGCTCTACCTAGCTCTAGATCATATTACTTTTACCATTATTAGCATTAATTATAATAGTAAAAACCATAGCAGCAGCCAGTCAGTAAGAATGCCAGCATGTGACTAAGCAGGGAGTCACTGTCGGATCCCCCCAGCACACCTGCACTCATGCCTAATAAGAAACAACATAATTTATTGCGAAAATCTTGTGGTGTGAATGTCTGCTGACTCTGAAGGCATCAGACTTCAATTGTACAAATGACCCTCAATCCTCTATTTCAACACCCCAACTTATCCTATGCATCACAGATCTTTGAAAGATTTAATCTGAAAGATGCAGTTGATGTGAGAAATGTACTAATAGCTAATTGAGGTACTCACAAAACAAGACTGAGCCTGCTGAGCTAAAGGAGGCAGAACTGATGCTCAGGTTCTGAACAACACATAGAAAAGAAAGAAGATGAGGCTGCTAGAAAAAGTTTTCTTACTCAGGGAGTGGTAGATTTTCTCTCCAACACACCAGGGGAAGTAAATTCAAAGGTGTCCTGGTTTTGGCTGGGATAGAGTTAATTTCCTTTCTAGTAGCTGGTATAGTGTTAAGTTTTGGATTTAGGATGAGAAGAATGTTGATAACACACCGATGTTTTCAGCTGTTGCTCAGCAGTGTTTATACCAAGTCAAGGATTTTTCAGCTTCTCACGCCCAGCCAGCAAGAAGGCTGGAGGGGCACAAGAAGCTGGGAGGGGACACAGCCAGGGCAGCTGACCCAAACTGGCCAAAGGGGTGTTCCATACCATGTGATGTCATGCCCAGTATATTAACTGGGGGGAGTTGGCTGGGGGGCAGATTGCTGCTCAGGAACTAACTTGGCATCGGTTGGAGAGTGGTGAGCAATTGCATTCTGCATCACTTGTTTTATATATTCCAATTATTTCATTATTATTATTGTCATCTTATTATTGTTATTATTATCACTATTATTATTTTCTTTCTTTCTGTTCTATTAAACTGTTCCTATCTCAACCCATGAGTTTTACCTTTTTTTTTTTCACGATTCTCTTCCCCATCCCCCTGGGTGTGGGGGGAGTAAGTGAGCGGCTGTATGGTGCTTAGTTACTGGCTGGGGTTAAACCATGACAAAAGGGAAGAGGGAACTCTCAGTTTTAGATTAGCGAAGGAGCTATAGGGGAGCCCTAATCAACCAGACCTGGATCTCGTATTTTCTTTTTAGCTCTGTGCCCCCAAACTTTTACCTATACCTTTGCTTCTTGGCTGAGGGAAGGCAGAAGGCAGTGTGGGTCAGATCATTTGTCATGGGATTAGGAGAAATCTTTGCTGGGGATTTACTACAGGTATGGATGTGTGTTTGCATGTTTATCTGTCTGCCTGAGGCATTTAGGGATATGGTTTAGTGGTGGACTTGGCAGTATTAGGTTTACAGCTGGACTCATTGGTCTTAAAGGTCTTTTCCAGTCTAAATGATTCTATGATTCAATGATGTCTTTACCTTTGCTGCATTCCTGATTTCTGGTTATGTAGCATGAGCACATCCATGTCCTTTTCCATGACTGGCAATACTGAAGTGCTCCCACTGAAGAAGATAGCTCTTTTGCTCTGGGAGCCAGAGATCTGTTGGTACACAGTGCCTGTACTCACCAGATTGGTTTCCATTAAGCTGAAGAAGGACAAACAGCAGGAGGGGTCTGGCATTTATACCGGTGCATCGAGACTGAGAGCTGCTGAGTGATGGCTAGTGTTTTTCTGCCATGCTGCATGGAAAGGAGTGGAACAGCTCAGACCAGGAATGGTGCACTGGGATTAACTTGAAAACTTTGGGTCCTTCTCACTGACTCTTGTACGTTGTTAGTGATTTTGGCCTAAGAGTTATTAGTATTAAATACCAGTGAGCTGCACAGTTCATAGCTTCTGTTGGCCGAGCTCACCAAAGTTACTGAAGGCAGCTTCAGCACGAATTTCTCCCACACCTTTCCAACTGCTGCCTCCCCTTGTCTCCCTCCTTTAGAGACTCCCTGTCTTCATACCATCCTCTTCCTCAATTCTGGAGAATCTCTGTGGCCCCTCACCCCTATTTCCAACCTCAAGGACATGGTGTTTGACTCTCTGTGGCCCCATTTCTGTTTTGACTGTGTTATATCCTAACTCCATTCCTTCTTCTCCTCTCCTTACTTCCCCCTCTGCCCGTTCCCTCTTGTCTTCCCGCTGCTCACCCCCCACGAGCCCTGCATGTGCCTCTGCACAAGTACACTATTTCTCCTGGCAGAGGGAGAGGATGTTCTGGAGATGCTGGCCCTGGTGATGGGCTTCATCTGACTCACTGTCAGCCGTGGAAGCAGAAGGCAGTACCATGATTTGGAAGGACATTCAGAGAAGTGGCTGGACGCTGCGGCAGCTGCAGCCCTTTCTATGGAGCGTGCTGTGGTGGGCATGGAGCGTACAGCTGGCAGAGAGTTGTGGAGTGAGTTGCAAAATGTGAGTAACCTGTTTACTCTGTGGCATACCTGATGAAAGGCTGTGTGGACACGACTACGGCACTGCAAAGGTTCAAGCCCTTTTCTGCGTGCATGTCACTAGGGCATGCCGCTGTTTCTGAGGATGGGTATACCTGTGCAGGTTTTGCAGCCACAGAGAGACAAACAGCTTTTATGTCCACCCAGCTTCTCCCCTCATGTGTTTTTGACTGTCACCAGGATGGATGAAATTTAGCCAGTCATTCCCTGCATTTCTGTCACTGATCAGATACAACTTTCAAATACTATTGTGTAATGAATAAACAAGAATACACCACCAGACAGAATGGAGCACCTTGCGTCACCCAATGGATTATAAATCAGTGTACGCTCCAGATAACATCACTGACCGGCATGGCATTTGACATCTCAGAACTCTATTTTTCCTGGAATAAGCGCAACTTCTTTATTCTTGCCATGTACAGTACAATGCCAGTACAACTCAATGCACACTTTCTCTTTGAACATACTTGAACATTGTCTTCAAAAATGCCAGGTGGCCACATTTTCCCCAGAAGTGGTAGTGCATATAAATTGCAAAATGATTTTATCATTTCTACTAGAGGTGGGGAATATGATCTCCTTTGATGCTTGAGCAATTTTGCCAGCACTAATTAAAGAGATTTTAATTAGATTTTTAGGAATTACTTGAAGCTATAAGAAAACATAATTTCTTGATTAAATTTTGCATAATTAAATTATATTTTGCAAATCCGTGTAACCTACAGCTCTTCATTTGTAAGCTAAAAAGATGGATGAATTGTACAAATAAGAAGCTGATTTGGCCATAGAAATACTCTTACAGCTAGGTTTAAATGTTCAGGAAGCTGGAAGTGCTAAGTCAAATGTAAATTTTAATCCTAAATTTATTCTGTTGTGTGTCCAAAGTCATTGCAATGCTTAGGGGAATAAGTTCCTCAATTCTGAAGATCTAGTCAAGAGCAATTAAATGGCAAATGGACTATTAATGTAACATGTAGGGGACAGAATTCAGGACATGAATTGTTAACAGCACAAAGCAGAATTAACTTTACTCTCCTTGCCTAGATATAATACTTCAGTCAAAAGTATTTTTAATGACATCTTGAAAGGTACAAAGAAGTGGAAGACCTCAAGCTGTCTTTGGCATCAAATGGAAGATAACCACCTCAAGACACCTGTATATCCTTGAAAGTTTTCCACCGCCTTGTAGACAAATCTGGTGTCAGGAACAGATATAAGGTGGGAGAAGCTGGAGGGGCCTTAGCATTAGGTGGCACAGCACTTTCTGCTGCATCACTCCATGTGACCATGGCTATGTGGAGGTACAGCCTATCTACCCCGCTGGCCCCCCAAGTAAGAGTGAGGTTGTATCCATCTTTGGACATTATAACTGTATTTATCATTGAGGTAATTTGAAGTTGCATGGCTGAAAGCCCTGAGTATTTAATTTTTATGTTGTATCTGGTAGCTTCCTGTAGTGCAGAGTTCACTTCGACTGCGCTGGTTTTGGAAGGGCGCAGCCGAGGTTGTTCTCTGAAGTTGGTCAACTTGACTGCTGCCTCTGAAGTAGGATGAGGTGCTTGGCTGCTAGCAGGAAGCAAAATTTTCTCTCTGAATAGTACAAGGACCACAACTGTATTTCCATCTGAAAAAATAACTTAATATTTCATTTTAAGCAGTCACTTACGTAACCTGTTCACGCTGTAAACCCCTCTGTGGCCTTAGCCCTGCCCCAGGCTGACACTGGAGATGTCCAGGGATCCTTGGCTCTGCTCTGCATGGGCCAGATGCATAACCCTGGCTCACTTTGCTGAGGAAATTGCCTTTCTCCAGAAAGATAAGAAATGTGAAATTGCAGACAGAGGTAGGCTTGTCGAGATGGAGATTGAGAAGAAAATAAAAGCCATTAGGAAAAGGTATAAAATCCTACAGGAAAAAATATGGGAGAGTTTTTGGACCACTGGGTGAAGTCAGCAGTCAATTGGGTCATCAGTGTCATTAGCGTGTAGATGTTGGTGGAGGAGGTCGGTGGTGGAAGACAGAAACTCAGTAACATTGAGGATCTGCTGCAAGGAGCCAGAGGCCTCTCCTGACAGACACCTGCCAGGCTGGCACGGTCACTACCGGGGGTGCTGAGCATGCTAATGCTTAGCCAAAGAGCCCATTAAATTCTAGCTATCTTTTATACTTTTTGGTCAATAAAAAATTCCTTTTTAATTTAAGCAAGCTCTATTCTGCTTGCAGAGTCTCTCTGCATGTGGCTAAAGACGTTGAAACAAACTGACCTGAATGGGGGTGCTAACACTTAGAAGCTGGCCATGATTTTTGCTGATGGTCTAGATACCTTGGATGAAAGTCATTCCTCCCATGGATCATGCCCAAAATGTTCCTGTTGGGAGCCACCCCGTTGTTATTCATGTTGGGACTGGGCACTGAAGTCACGCAGTATCGTTCCTGCTTCTCATTTGAACACCTGAAACTTTTTAAGGAGCAAATGGATGATGAATAGCCGATTACTAAGAGCAAGTAATAAATAAAGAAGAGTGAGTATTCTTTGTTGTGCGCAAATAAGTGTTGTTAGCTTTTGTAAGCATTTGCTAGGGAAAAATCCATCACATTATTTCTGAAAACATTTGCCCATTCTGAACTCATGTGTGCTAATGTTTGTTTGAGAGCAAGAATGCAGCCTCTGGAGTTTACGTAGAAGTTTGCAAATAATGTTTTGATTGTATCATTCTCACTCTCTTCTATTCATTGCAGAATGGATAGTAGTGGTCCTTATGAATGCTGTCAGGGCATCTGTAACAACAACTGATGATTGCTGTCAGCGGTTCCAGGAGTTCGTAGTCACTGATGAATATACAATTCCAAAGCCATGCTGTACCTATCTCTGATTTTCTTAAGCATGAAAAATGACTATTGGAGGAACCCATAAGCATCAGTCTCTAGATATCAAAAATAAATTTTATATTTATATCTAATATTTACTGCTTGAGAATTGTGTTTTATGTGGAAATGCTTGGGTTTCTTTGCTGAATTCTGAGCTTGTGACTGAATTTACGACAGTAGAGGTGGTAAAGAAGGTATTTAACTTTTAGAAAATATTATATGTGATTTAAAATGAATTAACCCAGACATTTATTAATCAAAGTGAAGCTTCAAAATTAAAGTTTTTGACATAGCATCCTTACAGTCAGCTAGGTCATCGTTTGTACAGTGAAATGCCCACTTTGGTGAAGCAATATATCCATGTAATGTTATAAGATACAGTTATAATGATGTCAGCATTTCTTTATTTGAAGGGTGTCCATAAAGCAAATAGAGTTTGTATGTACGCATTGAGAGAATTGGGTGTGCCACCTTCACTGACAGATTTATTGTTTCTGCATAGATCCATTCTACTAAACTGTGTGTGTTGAAGTATGTTATTTTCCCAGATGTGCAAGAGATGTTTTAAAACATCAGCTAGAGTTTTATAAACTGTATAATTCAATTTTAAATCATGTCAGAAGTACTATTGCTGCAGGGCTAAGAAGGATTTATATGTCCAAGAGTAAATAATTAATAGAACAGTTGATACACAGGGAAGATTACACTGGTTAAGAGCACATGATAGATGGTACCAAAACGAACTTTTCCTATAGACATCATGTTTAGAGCCTTTGAAGGCTGTCATGGGTGAATTGGTTCTGGTCTTAGCTCTTCATTTTCTAATATATCTACTTGTCTTCTAAAAATTCACCTCTGTCAAATAGACGTGAAAGGTACATCATTAAATTGAAAATATCGAGAACCAGCTGAGTCAGTGTCTGTTACAGGATTTATTCCCCTTGCAGAAATATGAATTTATTTTGCTGTGATTCCACCTCACATGGCAGGGTTTGTATAGTCTTTCTAACTTAGATACGTACACAAGAATGCCTCAGCTGAAAGGAAGACTAAAGCTCAACTAGTATAAAACACTAGATGCAAATCCATTTCTAGCCTGTTCCCTTCACTCTTATCTCAAACTCATTCATATTACTGTGTGTCACCACGGGAGGAGATTTCTTTACAGATGAGAAGAACTAATTTCCATATAGTTTTCTTCTCCTGTATTTCTGTCATGTGAACATACGTAAAAGATTCTCACTGACAGGCTTTATGTTCTGTGAAATGTTAGATAGAGGGCAAACATAGTACCTCTGTGAGGCTGTCTTTTATTGATTGGTTTTAGAGCAAAATGTTCCATCTTGGTTAAAAAGAAGACAGGACAGCTCATTGAAAATATAAGCTGTTGGGCTGTTCTTCCCCTCAGGTGGCAGTTGTAATAGGTCTTCTTTGCCCAACCAAGTCTTTAATTTGTGCAGAAGTTATTATTCAGCCACTGTAGTTTTCATGTAATATGTCTCATTAGAGTCTCTGCTGATTTAAAAGACATGAATAATTAAAGTAAGTTTAGATATTGAACAAAGCTGCCTGCTTGGCAGGTATATGGTGCTCAATAAGCATTCAGCCTGAGTCCTAGCTGTAGGAAGGAAATAATTCTTGGGATACATCCAAGTGTATTCTAAAGCTTGTGATGAGTTTTACCCATAATAGATGACACTTTCACTTTAGACAATGGCATATGATTGCTCTAACACAGCAATTAAGAATAATTTTTGAGAAACTGGTTTTGGACATATTTTGGCCAGTGAGAGTGTAATTAGTAATTTACAGCAAAATACCTGTTCTATGAAATACAAAGGCAAAGTTAATCTGGCCTACTATTTTGTCCACCTTCATTCAGCATATTTTTAGCAGTTAAAAAGAGTTCTTAAAAACAGTTTAAAAAGCAGAGAAGTGGGCTGGATGGTCCTTTTTTTTCTTTCTCTGTCATTCACATGTTGGCTCAAAATGGACAAATCTCTGAAGTGAAAAGCCTTCCCTTGAAGTGTTAAGGCCACCATATAAAAATATAACGTCATACGTGTCAGTGAACAACCTGTCAGAAAAACTGTTCTTACTTATAAAGCAGAACAAGACATACAAAAAATACTTCCTACACAATTTTTTTCAACTTTTTTTTTTCTGTAAAAACAGAAATGTTTTCTATTTTTATAAATTAAAAGGGAGCCTGTAAATCTCTGTATTCAAGTGTCTGCAAAAAAGGTATTAGTGGTGACACAAATCCATCTCATAAGGTTCCCTATGCATCTTCTGTTTCTCAGTGCTTACACCAGCAGCAATAGCTTCTTCTCCTTTGTGCGGGACAAGTCCTTTTCTAGGACTTCACTTCTTCCCTCCCAAAATAAGCAAGCTAAGTGATGATGTGAGCTGCTACTCATGTCACAGAGCTATCAGGCTCTGTGATCTCTGTTGGTGACCACCTGCCATGGTGTAACCTATTTTGATTCCACTTTGTACATAACATAGCTAAAACCAAACTGAATTTTGTAGCTTGAATCTATCATATTTGTCCTCCATTAAAAGTGCTCAACTAAATTACCAGCTATTTTCCAGTTAAGGACAGATGAGAAGAGAGGTAGAGATGGTCTGTTCGTTTTTCCATGTCATTCATAGACAGCAGATGAATGCATCTTCAATATAGAAGAATTATACTCTCTTTTCCATAATCCTTTCCTTGGAAATTGTACTGCCTGTGCAATGGGAGAGGCAGAGATCCTAGAGCAATGCGGTTGGTGACTATGTAATTCAAAAATGTGTCATAGTATGCAGACATAAAAGGGAGAAGGTATTGTTGCCAGAATAATTTTAGTTCTGGCATTCCTTAGCTTTTCCATGGCTAATTTTACCTCCCTCACCCCAATCTTTTTAAAGGTCTTTTTTTCCCCACACTTTAAAAATTGAGTCTTCTAAGTCTGACTTTTCTATATTTATCTATGTTTGTAATGGGGAATTATTGGGCAAATGGCCCCCCCCCCCCCTTTATTAGTTATTTAGTCTCATAAGATTCTTTCTGGAATTGATGGAATGAAGCAGTCTCCTGAATCTAAAGATAACGTCTCTGAGTATTCTCATTATATTCCTGTAATTTCATAAAAATAATTTAACATTTTTTCTGTTTGTCAGTCTCTTTTATTTAAACATATGAGTATAAAATTCAGCAAGTCAGGATTCGTGTTGAAATAAGCTTGATTTTTGAGTACAGAGGCAGTTATGAAACATCAAAGTATATATCTAAGATTGAGCTTAAGTGATGTGCTATATCCGTGTGGGTATCATCATGGCAAATATGCTGGCATCTGCTTTTATAGAATCCTTTGCAATCTCAGAATAATCTTTAAAGATGTTTGGTTAAATCATTTCAGCATAAGTTTGTACCTCTGGGCATAATTGTTCTTTCTGCTCTAAGTGTGATACCAGCTATGTTCTTTTGAGATTAAGGAAATTATCATTGCAGACAACACAGACAGATGACTTTACACTGTGTACTATTTTCACTGTGCTACTTAAGTCTCGTCATAATTTGATGTCAGAGTTCAACCATGTCTCTTTTGTTAACAAAACAGGAACAACAATTCATCTTCAACCCTCACCATATGGCAGAGATATTGATATGCAAGAAGGCTTAGTCAAATTAGCATTTTCTGCAAACCATGCTCATCTGTGTAACTGATTCAATAATTAGATGTGTTCTTTCTTGTCTACAATGAAACTTATCATCTTTGCTAATTGAAAATGCACAGGCTCCTTTTGGCAAATCCATGAAGTGTGAGTAATCTTGTTTTGGGAAGAAGTTGTTGGGTTTCTCTTTGTGTTTTCTCTTCTGCTGACAGTTGCTTTTTGGAGAGAGGAGGGAGTCCAATATGTTACTATACAATAACTGAGAGCTTTTGTGCACTCTTGATGTGGTGAAGGTTTTTTATTATTTTAATGCATCTGTTCAAGGATGGGTCTATTGTAGAAATCCAGGAGTTTCTTCTTCTTTCAGGCTCACCCTTAAAATATTTTTGCATTTTTGTGCATGTAAAATGGAATAAACCCACTTTACTTACATATGTAGCCGTTCTGTTTTTTTTTAAACAGTAGCATCTTTTGAGCAGTCTACCTTATGATATGTGTGGTAACAAGATGAATGCATCGCTTTGACAGGGTTACCTTGCTGCTCTGCCCAACAAAACAATTTTGTTACTTTGCATGGCAAATACTGCCTTTCTCCTTCTTTTGAGAATTTCTGCTTTTGCTCCTGCAATACCAACACCACTGTCAGGAACATGGTCTGAAGCGCACCACCAGCCCCTGAGATCTCACTGAGATAGTTCTGCTATTGTATGTTGAAAAGTCCTCAGCTCATGTTGTTACTAATGAATCTTCCGGATTTCTGCTTTTAAACTCATTTTTTCAGTGAAGGAAGAAGATGAGAAAGTGTCTGTCACCTTGGGGCTGAACCTTTACATTTAGCAGAGCTCAGCAGTCATTAAATGTAAGTCTGCAGAAACTAGTTTTGACCTGCGATGGCCCAGGTC
The DNA here is from genome assembly GCF_000737465.1 of Haliaeetus leucocephalus. Lineage (NCBI taxonomy): Eukaryota > Metazoa > Chordata > Aves > Accipitriformes > Accipitridae > Haliaeetus > Haliaeetus leucocephalus. The sequence goes on along the minus strand of NW_010973199.1, from coordinate 5,826,596 downwards.
CCACAGGGGTCCGGGCAGACAGTGGTGTGTCAGCGCTCACGTGGCTGATGGTTCCCAGAGATACCTCGGTCTCCCCAGCCTATGGACTGAGGAGGATCCTCAGTTGATGCTGACCTTTACCTAGGATGACTCTAGGTCTAAGTTTATGTGGGTTTTAATGCAGTAGATACTTTACCTTTGCTAGTTTTCTATCTTGTTATTTAAGATTCTGATTCCAACTCAAGGTACTTAACAAGACCTGGGTAATTTAATGTATGTCTTGTGTTTAGGTTGTAACCTCAGACACAGACGGAGCAAGGCAAGACTCATGGGCAGCACCGCAGAGAACTGGTGGGTGGTACTGTAAGTCAGAGATACCGGAGCCACGGTTCCCTTACTGCTTCCCCTCTGCTTCTGGAGTTGGTGGCTGGAGGCTCATGTAGCAACAAGCTTCGGGGACTAATGCTGGCTCCTCCGTGAGTGGTCCAAAGCAAGATTGAAACCTAGATTTCCAGACACATTCTCTTTTGCTCTAATCTCTTGTTCCTGAGATGTAGTGGGCACTAGCTGCTATGTGTCCAGGTAGTCAATGTATATTTTTTTCTCCCCTGAGTTAGCTGTGAGTTAGGAAATAGACAAATTGGAAGGTGAATAGATGAGGATTCACAAACTTACAGTAGCACACAGTATAATTTGAAAAGAAACCTCTTTAAAAACAAAATCTGCAATCCAACAATTGATGAGTTTCCCAGTCTTGTTTTGCCATTTGAGGAATTTTAATTGCCTGCCACTCCTTGCTTCCAAATGTCCGTATTTTGCACTGTCCTGCAGTCTCCTGCCCAATAGTCTCAAGTGCTTACAAACTCATTAAATGTAAATTAGAATCTTAAGTCCATTTCACAAATATAGATTTTCTCCTCTGGGGTTGTGGTGACTGTCTTTTTCATTTTGCAAATGCTGCTTGTTCTGCAGCCTTTCTGTGGTTATCTGGAGTCCATAGCTGGCTAAATATGTAGAAGTAAAGTCCACTTGGATATATCTTATTCCTCTTAGTAACAAATTCCCTGTTTTTCCTCTCATTTATAGTTAGTCCTAATATCTTATAGTCCTTCCTTAAATAAATGGTCCCGTTTAAAGGCAGAGCACAACCTAAAATATAACAGTCCATTACAGCCTTACCTCTTTGTTACAGATTTATCTAAGCTGTTTAGTTCCTATTATAACTCCACTCAGGAGCTTCACATGCCCTGTTTCTCCTCCCTTATCTCACTTATCTTTCTGAGAACATAAGGTACAAAATGATAATTCACTCTCCTGCTGTCTACCTCCTTCCAGGCTGTACCACTAACTGTACCTGCCCTCCACGGCTCAAAGTAATTCAGTAGTCAATTGTGTTTATTAATTTATACGTAGCAACCACATTTGTTTTGTGCAGAACACTGGATATTGAATTCATTGGAGCAGTTACAGAAATATATGCACAAGGGAGATTATGAATCAGGTTGTGCTTCCATGTCTGCCCAACCTACGGCCCAGGGCAGAGTGGTGCTGGGGGCAGTTTTGCGGAGTTGACTGGTGGAAAAACGTCCTAAGAAGATCGGTTAGCTGCTGCTGCTCTTTTGGGGTGATGGGTTGCCCACCCTCTTCCTACTCCTGCTCCTCCCGACTGCCGGGCACTCTGCTCTCTGCGCACAGTTTTGGGAGGGAGTGCAGGAGAGGGCCTGCCCAGTCAGTGCTGCCCTCCCCTCCCCTCCCACACCCGGCTCTGTACTCCACCTGCCTCCTGTCCCCAGAAGAAAGGACTTCTGATGTTCGTTTGGCAGCCTAATGCTGCCCCAGGTAGAGCATCCTTTGCCAAAGAGGTCCACCACCCATCTGCCCCTTGTGAAGACCCTCCTCCACGCGAACCTGACGCTGGTGGCTTCACAGCCCTCTCGTGGGACACACGATTTTAGACCACAAGAGAGCAGCAGTGCACAGCCATCAGATTACCTTACCTCAGAGTTTACTTAAATTGTATGCCCTGATTTGATGTAACTGAAGGATCTGATTTTCAGGCAGTGCTCAACAGTCAGAGCTCATGGGAGAGTCAACATCAACTCTGGCCTCAAGCCTCAGGAAAAATCAGATCTGTAACGATTCAGGGCAATCTGTAATTCTCAGGCTGGAGGTAGTTTTTATGAGCTGCAGGTAAACTGTTGCATACAATCAGAGCTGAAGGCATATTTATCTTAATGGAAAATGAAAAATATACCCTTCCTTCCATTGATTAAATCTGTTCTTGTGTGTTGCAAACCTTTCCATGGCAGCTATTCACTGTTATTTTCATTACAGTTCAGGCGCTGCAGGAGAACTAAAGTAAAATCAGGAGGTGGCTGCAAATTAAGCTGTTATATAAACAGCAGCTTCTGACGCTCAGCCAAACAACTGACTGCTGCATTGTGGAGCAAGGCTTAGTTCCCGTTTCAAATAAAAGAAGCTTCTGGCATGAATGGCTATAACCCAGGGCTCTGAGATTGGGATGACAGTACTTTCAGCTCCAGTGGCAGGTGACAGGAAGGTTAGCTGACATAGCCATAAATTGCCAAAAAAATGAATCATCTGTGTACTTTGGGACAAGAAACCCTGTCCATCCTTCTTGGTTATGTGTATCTAGACCAACTCATGCACAGCGTTTTCTTCTCCATCGAGAATTGTGGTAGGAATTTTTGGGGGGGCCTGAGAAGTTGGCTGCTTGGCACTCATGCATTAAACGAAAAAAGAGACAAATGGTTTGGGACCTACCGATCTTCAGGAAGCCCCAAGGGCTGTGCTAGCAGAACCGGCTGCTCTGGAGCTGCGCTGCTGCAGTGGGGCCGTGGCAGCCTGAGGACACGCGACAGCAGGGGACGTTTGTCCTGCACCTCAACAACAGCAACAGTCCAGGAGCAGTAGTCTGGCATCGTATGGTGCAAAATACCCGTGGCATGAGCTTCTGCATGTGTGTCCTGTATAGGCAGGCTACTGCTGCTGAGGCTTGAGATGGAGCCTGGGGTTTATTTCTCTGCCTCAAACACACAACCAGCTTTCAGCCAGACTGTAATCGAGCATTACAGCCTTGTGGCTGGAGATTACATTGCTGGCTGGAGAGGTGCAGGCTTGGCTGTGGACAACTGTGAGGGAGTAACTGTGGGTGAATAACTGTGAGGAAGTCAGTGGTAGCACTGTCACTCTCTGGGAGCCCAGGAGACTCCTCTATCCCATAGATAAATCACCTCTCAGCTCACCACAGATTAATGGGTCCCCAGACTGAGAGATCTATGGTCATACGCTGTGGCCTATCCATAATGAATGAAAGGTGTAGATTAAAGCAGTGACCAGCAGTGTTATTTGTAAACAAGAAACATTGTTCTGTTCTGAGAATAGCTTAAAAAAAGTATTATTCACCCTCTGCTGCGTTAAAGATTGCCTCTAGTAGAAAAATTGCCTGTGATGATCTCACTCATACAGTACTTGCTGAGCTGATGATGGACAATAGTGTCGGTGCTAAATTTAGGCGATATGGACACTATACGAGAAGCTGTGCTTTGAAATACAGCAGCACCTCCATACTCAGCAAATCTGTTCCCCCTCTACATTCATAAACATGCCTGCTAGTGTTACAAATAATTTTTACTAGTTTTTCAGTCTTGCTAGCACTTCAGAAAGAATGTAACCAAGTGGTGTCAGCTGGATTTTATTCACCTGAGTGCATTATCATTAGAATTGTGCATTACTTTCCATTATAGGGACAGACAGGACAGGGTTGCTGCAGAGCTGTAACAGGTCATGAGGCACAGGGCAAATTCTGTCCCCTCCAGCTAAACCTGTACGTGGCAGCTATGTGGCTCAAGGGCATGTGCTGTACTCTCTAACTCTTCACACTTTCCCTGTCCTGGCTTTGGCCCATCCCTCTCCAGGCAAAGCATGGGCACAGCTGTAGGTATTCCTATAGGGGAGGATGCCTTCTGTTTGCAGCAGGGCATGTGTCCTGAGCTGTTTTGTCAACCAGTGAAGGGCGAGCTCCTGGCCCTGCTTGGTCAGGTGCAGCTGTGAAGCCTTGATTTTTCCCCAGACATAGGGGAGAAGCTACATGATCTCCCCCCAACTCAGAAATGTCCCCATGATGGGCCACCATTTGCCCTGACCGCTGCTGCTCTGAGAGATCAGATTCAGGGTCATGTAAGAGTTTTCTTTGGTGTGATCAGATTTAGGATCACCTGGGACTTTTGCTCTCTCACAGAACAACACCAGTGGCAGTCTTTAACTAAACAGCTTCATGCTTCATACAAAACCATTATTAGAAAACTGCAGGGGAAGCTGCTGCATACCCGTGCAGCTTAGCAGGGCTTCTAGAGATTTCCTTAAATGAGCCTTTCCTAAAGCCAGTTTGACTCCCTGTTTGACCTGTCAGGCAACACTTTTCCAAACCTCACAAATCTCAATCGGACAGAAGCAGACTCACCTCTGATCAAAATGAGGCAGAGGATGAAGAGTGCTTGCGTGGCTGCACGGCTGCTAAAGCAGTATCCTGTAACAGAGGAAAACGCAGGTTCAGTGCAGCTGTTAATGAGGTGGGGGATCTCTGCCTTTCTGCACTCAGCTTTAAACATACTAATTTTCCTGCTGGAGAAGATCATAGGATCCTAGGGTAATCAGCCCTGCACATCACAAGAAAGCTAGTTTTCTGTGCAAACTTATTCTGGGCCAATTTATAGACAGCTGGTTTTGTGTCTGTACTATTTATTATCCTTTAATTCAGATAATTCTCCTCCCTCTCAAACACCCCCCTTAACGTATTTATAAAAGCTTATCATATCCCTTTTCAATAGTTGCTTTGCTAGGCTGAGCAGATGAAAGTAATTTAACCTGTTTCATAAGATATATTAAATGTTCTCAAAAATTCTCCATTCTCATAATCATTGTGATGGTGCTTCTCTGAGCCTGTTCCCATTTGAATTCCTCTTTCATAAACATAAGACAAAGGATATCTTGCCTTTATAGACGATTTTTAATTTTCCTTATGTCACTGTGAAAGAAAATACTTCTTTTGTCTCAACTATTGCTGTGCTCTTTCTTCTTCTTCCCTCTTTTTAATGCTATTTTGACTTCTGCTTCTGTGTCCCAAATGATACATCCTCATTCCCCTCCATCTCTTTTCAACGTGAGGCATAAACAAAGGATCTTATTTTGGGAAAATACTGCTGTAAAAAGTTGATTGAAAAAAAAAAATCAAAGCTCTGCCTATTTTGTGTCATACTTGCAGTGACAGAATTAGGACAAAACTGAACAATTTCAGGCTTTTTTCACATTTTCAAAGTAACCTGAAGCATTTTGTTTTGGCATAGAACATCTAATGAGTATTGTCATGGTAACTATTTGAAGACATTATACTGCATGTTGTTTGGTTTTACTGGTATCACTTTAATACAGTAATATTAAAAATAGCGGAAAGACTACCTGTATTGCAAAACCTGGATCTGTTTGAACGATTCATGGTGGAATTTGGAAACAGAACCTTTGCTTGCTGGTCTGCAAATACTTCAGTTGAGAGGAGCAACAGACTAGGTGTGAGTGCTATCCTCAGCTATGCGGGGATCTGGCCGGTCTCCCATTTTTGACTCTGTTTGTTTCTTAATGAACCATCACTTAAGTGTGCAGAAGGTCTAGTGTAACAACATGGTTAAGATCTTACATTATACCACAGAAGAAAGTATCCTGATGGTGATGTACCTCTCATCTAATGGCAGAAATATAGGCAGAGGTAGAACAGGAAAGCAGTCAAGAATCACTCCTAATTTCTGAGGTGAGCCCAGTTAGAAACATTTTCGAATTTACAGGCAAATAGGCCCATGTGGGAGGTGGCATGGCAAGAAGTGTGGTCAGAAATAACAAATGCAGCAGATGGAGTATGAAAAGAGGCAGTGGTGTGGCTCCATGTATTTTGGCAGGTATGAATTTATATGTTTTGGAAGGTATCAGCCTATTAACTTCGAGAAAAGCCTGGAGACAATGTAGGTGTAGGAGGGTATAAAGGTAGATTGGCTTGCATCTGTCAAGAGCTATCCTTAAATGTCATCCCTGACTTTTTGTGGAATACAAAGATGAATTTAAAGCCCCATTGATTTTTCAGATACGTGATTTTGTAGGATGGGTGATTATAAGATGGTCTGAAAGACACTGAGTGCCTCCTTCAAAATTCAGGTGCCCTCCACCATCATAAACTCCCAGAAATTTAATAGAAATTGATTACTTACACAGACTTGCAGGTTCATGCCTTTATACAAATTAATGTTTCATATCAGATTTCCACAACTATGGAGAATGTTGTTATCAAACATTGTATCTTCATCGCAGAACTCTTTTGCAGGGATATTGTATGTTTCATGAAGTCAGAGATTTCTCTGATGGCTCAAGAGGTAACTGTAAGGCAGTGTTCATTTGCTTTCCTTTTCTTACTCTCTTTATACTTGCTATATTCTAAAAAGACTTAAAAGTTTCAAACCCAAAATTATTGGTGTAACTGTCTTGTTTTATCCCTGGCAGTTATAAGCTTCTTTATTTATTATCTGCTTCAGGCTCAGGTGATGTCACCTGAGGATTATTGTACATAGGAATGACAATAACAGATTGGGTTTTATGGGTATGTTTGTCTGACAGGCTAGGTAAAATTAAAAGAAAAAATGGGGCTTCAGTAATTGTTGGTAATAAAGAAGAGTTAGGGTCTAGTTCAGCATGATACTGAAGTAGATGCTGAATTTCAAGCACGTGAGCAACTCCATTAAACTTGATTGCACAATTAAGTGTTTGAGAGATCAGTCCCTGAAAGGCTTTTAATGTTTTGGGCATAACATAGAAGTGCACAAGCTTCTGATAACCTGTCATCTTTGGACTGAAAATTGATCAATGAATATTTCACTTTCATGCCCATGGGTTGTGAAAAGGCTGCCAGAAATGGCCTTAGAAAGTAAAAATAGTGTCAGAAATGAAGGGGAGAAGGGAATGCCAGTCTTGGCCAAAAGCACTTAATTTTGACCTCGTACCTCACTGAAAGAAGGGGAAAGAACTAATAGGTTTCTGTTTTCACAAAGAATTTGATTGTCTCCTTACAGAATTTAAATGCCTTCTTGATAGGAACACAATGAAACTAGTCTTCAAAATGTAACTGCATGCAGATCCTGTGAATTGAAGAACCAGGACATTGAATTTTAGCTCATTCAGTGATTCTTTATAACCTTATGATATAGACTTAGCTGGAGACCTAAAATAAGAACATACTGAAATTTAGATAGTCTTAACAACTAGTCAGGGGACAAATGGTCTGAGAACCTGTCTGTAGATCTCTGAGGGAGCAATTGTAAATATTCCAGATGTATAACTCGAACAGAAAGACATTCAGATCCCAGAACTAGTAAAATGTAACCTCTGCAAAAGTTAAGCTGGAAAGCACAGAATAGATAAGAAAATGGAAATTGAGGGAGGGGGGACGGGAGAAAGAACTACATACCTGAAGAGTTCTTCCATGAAAATTGCCTGAAAAAATGTTTAGGACAATTCACACTATGTCAGAGATCTCTCAGTAATGTGTCTTGTAATAAAGGCGAGGTGTTGAAGGATGGTAACTCTAAGACATCTTTCATGTAAATTACAGTACTGACTTAATTGATATCTTTGTACAAAACTCTACTTTCCCTTTCATAGGACAAGATGTAATTAAATGAATTTTATCCACCAATGTACAGAAATTATAGGGAAATCTGTGTTTTCCATGTGACATTAAGGCTATGCAGTGCTCTGCATGTGACATGAAATCTATTAACTAATGGCTGAATGATTAGAAGAAAACACCACAGTGACTTTTTTTATGGTCACATTACCTAATGCAGATAAGCTAACTCTTACTTTAATCTCTTACATGTCACATGTGTTACTTAAAAGCATCTTAAGTTGTATTCCTGCTCCTTGTTAACTAAACAGTCAGTCCCTGTTGCTTGTGATAGAATTCCTTAACCTTGTTAATAGCTGACTTCTTTCTTCCCCATCTCAAATATCAACTTCCCTGAAGAACTAGGGCAGCAAGGTCTCAGCAACTAGAATGTTCTGATTTCCATTTTATCTTCAGCTTTCACTTAAGAAATTACAAATGGGTAACAGACATCTCAATTCTGCATCTTATCTGAATCAAAATATGTTTTTATATGAATGGATGGTTTGTACAAAATAGAAACTGGAACAACAGAAGCAATTACAGTCTATGTTTCTTTCATTCATCTATTGTGGGCTTGAATCTGTTGGAAAAATTACGCTTTTTTTTCTATTAATGGGCAAAGGACAGTCTACTCATCTAGGTAGTGATCAAATCCCATTATGACAATTGGGAAATCTCTTGCTGACCACTAAGAGCTGAACTATTCCCTCCTGTTTTGAATAGAGAACAGTATCTTTGAAAATAGCAAGTTGAAGTGCAAATAGCAAGTGTCTTGTTAAAATATCAATGGCTATAGGATAAATCACTGTGAAATATAAGTAGCCTTGAGATTTCAAATGAGAAACATAATCAGACAATCATTACACTGAATACACCTGGAAGGTGGCATAATTAAATTATCTGCACAGAATATTTTTTATGTGATATATTTAATCTAGACTTGAACCCTGGGTTTGGCCTGATGAGCATGATGACACTTTCTTTTACCTCTGTGGTGGGGCATGGGTCTTACCATTCATCTCACATGTATTCCTGACCGTGAAGTCCTCCACCCTTAGTCCCAGTTTCAAGCTCAGGTATCAGCCAGGCACCGACCCTCAGTGCTTTCAGAAAGCCTGGTTAGGGATCCTGTAGCTGAGCCTGAGGGGTTTACAAGACAATGTGGGAAGAGCTAAAGGTTAAACAATATAAATGGAATATAAATATAACTATAGTGAATAACAGTGGCAAGCCAGATGCAGGTTGGAAAGAAATAAAGCCTATAATATGTACTGTATAATTAATTAGTATTCCAGACAGAGTCTGCAAACAGATTTTGTAAAATGGGAGCACTACATAATTAATAGGTACCCATATCACACTGAAGAGTTGATTCATTGCTAGAAATAGAGGCTAATGCATCAATCTCTTGTATGCCCTAGGATGTGCTAATCAGAATATTCCAAGTTTAAATAAAGAAAGAAAGATACTACAGTCCACACAAATATATTCCTGTGTTACTACCTGTAGAAATGGAGGAGGAGCCAGGGCAAGCTCTTGCATTTTCTCATACAAAGTACACATGCAATGTAGGATGTCTGATTTGGTAGGAGTGTATTTACACATACGCACACATGTAAACACATATGCAGGGTTTCTGTGGATTTGCAGAGCAAAGCACAAAGCTGTTGGCTTCCCTGTCAGAGCCTGCTGGTTCCATGCCATAGCTGCAGTGTGGTGCTCTTGCATGATGCATAGTCACTGTCCCATTTAGAATGGGGCTACTTTGCCTATGCCTGTGCACACAAGCACGCAAAATAATAGTCTATTTAGATGGGTTATTTTAATTTATAGACAGGGTTTGACTGACCTTCTGTTCAGCTCCTTATTCATGTATTGGAGGATGGAAACAGCTATTGATTAATGGGTGACATACAGCAGCACAAATAATAAATTATCATTTCATGATAAAACACTTGCTAGAGCATTACAAAGTAGCAAGATACTTATTGTACTAAGAACCCCCCCCCTCAAATACTCAGTTTTGACCTCACTTGCATGACGGACTTCATAATCATAATTATGACTGCATTTATTAATTGATTTTATGTTAACACCTACAAGCCCTATTAAAAACTGCCCCTGCCATAATGAGGTTACAACCTCAGTTGAAGAGAAAGCACTGCCTGATTTTTGTTTTAGACTATTGAAGAGCATTTGGAGTACGTGATGCACAATGTCTAGCACAAAATATATCAGGATTAAGACACATAATTCTCCTGGAAGTAGCTATAAGAAGAATAAAAACCATAATATGGTCCATTTTCTTATGGGTGAAGATATAAACTTTTACTGCTAAGTTCATATTCATTCATGACTTCTGCACTTGACTATTGATATCTATCTTGTTGGGACATGATTCTGCTGTCCTTGAACTCAGTGTCAAAACTCCTGTCCACTTTACTGGAGCAAAATCAAGTTCTGAGCACTGCTACCATGCAGTCAAAGCTGTAAAAAGTGTTTCTTCAACCTTACTAAACCGCAGTAATAACCCTTTCTGGTTTTCACATGTGGGTTAATTGTGCTAATTAACTTACTGATTTTAAATTCTGATTGCTGAGCATTGCATAAGTATTAATGAACTAACCATAAGAAATCTTTACAGTTGAAAACAAATCACAAAGAATTCCCTGAGCAATTTTGAATAATGACTGAAAGTGATTCTTCCATGAACATCCCCCTATTCAGCCATATTATTGGCTGAATAATTTGTTACATTCTGCTGTTAATGTGTGGGATCAAGTAGTATGACATGTAAAATAAGATCTTAGTTAAAATAGTATTGCTTGAATATTTTTATTAATTAATACATATTATGGATGTAGAGAACGTTATTATTTAAAATTAAATTTAATCAGGTACTGCTTTCAGTCTCAGTGTTTTCCCTCAGTTCTCTTAGTCTGAAGAGGACCCAGGGGCTAGCGGCAGTTTTGTAGAATGGCCATGTAGGTCTTACAAAGTAAGAAGAGATTAGTTTTGGGGGAGGTTGTTGTCTGAATGCTCTTACCATCTTCTTTTTTAAAAGAACCTAAAAAGTCCAGAAATTCCTAGGGGAAGACAGCTTGCTGGACAGACATAGCGGTGTATTTAAAGGTAAAAGCAGATTCAGAGAAGTGTTAAAGCTAACATCACAGATGAAATTCATGAAAACATGGTATTAATGATCAATCACAGGCCTACCACAGAAACAATGAAGGCCGCAACAAAGAACTGTAGACGTTAGAGATAAAATGGTATATTAAGCTTTCTAGTTTTTCTGGCAATTTAGGGTTGATTCCCGCAGTGCACTTTGTAGTGTTCTGTGCAGCCTGGTTTTAAAAGTTTCTAGCAATAGGAATTACATAATTTCTTACTAGCAAGCAATTGCTAACAAGCAACTTAAAGTCATTAAAGGCTCAGTAAGTCTCTAGTGATAATAGGATTCATCTGTCCTTTACTTACTGAGAAGTACTACTGGGCTTACTCAAGACACCTAAGTCCTGTGTTGAATAGATGCAAGTTGTGCAGATATGATTGTTGTTTGTAAGCATTGATGGCATGTTAGGCACTGAATAATTCTTAATCTTCAAGGAGCTCAATAGTTTTTTGAAATACAATGTTAATTGTTAGCCTTGTAACAAAATCTTTGATTAATTTGTGATCAGCAGGTAGGTTTATATTCTGCTTTATCTGTAGCAAGTGGATAGCTGCTATCTTGGAACAGATTCTGATATTTGGACTGAGGTTCCTGAAAGATGTATTTACTTACATGCCACTTGCAGCCATCACAGTGCAAGGAGTGACTAATGTCATCAAAATAAATGCCAGATGTTACAGTCTTTCCCAGCTTCCTCGTTGTCAACTTCTTCATAACCTGTCATAGTCACAGAGAGAAGACATTGTTATGGATTAATATTGTCCCACTAAAAACTTCTTTTCTTGTTGAAGACAGCTATTCTCGTGCTTAAAATGGTTGATGGCAGATGTCTTTCTCCCTTTATCTTCCTCACACATTACTGTTGCCCATGCCAAAATGATAACTTTAGAAATGTGGGGTTCAGTGAACATCTGAAAGAGTGCTGTGCAGTAGATAACTCTGGTGATATGGGGAGCCATGAGTCCATTTCTCTTGTGCATGAGTACAGCTAGATGACGTTCACTGAAAGGCAAGTGCTTCACTCTTGCTGAACTTTTGAATAGATCAAAATTAGTGCAAATCCTTCCCAAATGAGGTGAGATATTTCAGCAGAGAAAAATGGCTCAGAACTGTAAAAAGTTGCACAGTTTCTGTTTAGCGTTGACTAAACGAAATGTTTTGACTTTTCCTTTGACATATGTTAAGATGAAATGCAGCTAAACTTAATTTCAAAGCATAAACATTCTTGTGTGTTTTAGGAATTAAAGAAACAATAAATCTCCATACACGTTCTGGATTATTTCAGTTCAATGTGTGTATCTTATATATTGAATAAAACAGTGAATTTTAATAAAATTTGAAACATTTCAAATATTTACAAGTGCAAGGACTTACCTTATTTGTCAGTTTCAATAGTAATTAAAAGAATACTTAAGAAGTCTTTTGCACCTGACAAAGCATTTGCTAAAACAAGTCGCAGTACTTTGTAGGAGGCTCCAGGAAAATTGGTCAATAAACAGTGAGACAGAAAAGATAGAATATAGTTTGCTGCTCCTCAGAGAACATAATGAGTGATAATGATGTGTCTTCAACAGTATTAACCTGTTTGATTACAAACCACTGTTTTGAGGCATCAATTTTTGTTCCACTGATGTTAATATTAAATCTCTAACTTGAATGGGCCAGTAATTTACACTACATTTTGTGGTCAAGAGCAAATTATTTTCAGTTTTCTCCATCCTCCTGCTTTCTCACTTCAATAATTTAGATCTTATCAGGACCAGTGAGATACAGTAACCTGAAATACACTCTTTTAAAGTTATTTGTTCTTCTCCTGGAGGGAACATAGTTGTAGGAAGACCTTCAGGTATAGCTGAAGCAAGCAAGGAGACAATGGAAACATCTTATGTTTTATTTCTGATGAAAAAATTCTCAAACCCACAGTTTTCAAACACCTGCCGATAGGGCTTGAAGGCACTCATTCCATCAAAGCCAAATCTGTAGTTCAGATGCGCAAAGATGTAGGTTCAACTCTCAAGGTACCCAGGTTTTGAGGGATTTAAACCTCTCAAAACTTAGTGCTGTATTATTTCTATTAGCTGTTAATTAGTATCATGTAAAAGGCGATAATTAAAATGAAGAACTCTGACACTTTTATTTTCCTTTTGAAAATAATTCTGGTGTTAAAGCTTTCATTCTGTTGATTTTTTTTTCCCTCAAGATAAATGTGTATACTAGTGGACACAGACAGTGCTTCCTCATAGAGAGGCTGATGAAGTATGGGCTGGATGAGCAGACAGTAGGCTGGATTGAAAACTGGCTGAGTGACAGGGCCCAGAGGGTGGTAATCAATGGTGCGACATCTAGTTGGAAGCCCATAACTAGTGGTGAACCCCAGAGGTCAATACTGGATCCAGTCCCGGTCAACATCTTCATTGATGATCTGGATGAAGGGACAGAGTGTATGCTCACCATGTATATTGATGACAAAAAACTGGGAGGAGTGGCTGATATGCTGGGGGGTTGTGCTGCCATCCAGAGGGACCTCAATAGGCTGGAGAAATGGGCTGACAGTCATCTCATGAAGTTCAAGAAGGGGAAGCGCAGCATCCTGCACCAGGGGAGGAACAACCCCAGGCACCAGTACATCCTGGGGGCTGACCAGCTGGAAAGCAGCTTTACAGAAAAGGACCCGGGAGTCCCGGTGAACACCAAGTTACCCATGAACCAGCAAAGTCCCGTTGTGGCAAAGAAGGAATATGGTATCCTGGGTTGCCTTAGATAGACTATTGCCAGCAGGTCAAAGGAGGTGATGCTTCACCTCTACTCAGCACTGATGAGGTGTGCTGGTTGTGGCTGGGATAGTTAATTTTCTTCATAGTAGCTAGAATGAGACTATGTTTTGGATTTGTGCTGAAAACAGTGTTGATAACACAGGGATGTTTTTGTTACGGCTGAGCAGTACTTACATGGAGCCAAGGCCTTTTGTGCTTCTCACCCCACCCCACCAGTGAGGAGGCTGGAGGGGCACAAGGAGTTGGGAGGGGACACAGCCAGGACAGCTGACCCCAGCTGACCCAAGGGGTATCCCAGACCATAGGACATCATGCTCACCAAAAGCTGGGGGAAGAAGAAGGAAGGGGTGGATGTTCGGAGTGATGGCGTTTGTCTTCCCAAGTCACCGTTAGGCGTGCTGGAGCCCTGCTGTCCTGGAGATGGCTGAACACCTGCCTGCCCATGGGAAGTGGGGAATGAATTCCTTGGTTTGCTTTGCTTGTGTGTGTGGCTTTTGCTTTACCTATTAATCTGTCTTTATATCAACCCACGAACTTTCTCACTTTTAGTCTTCCGATTCTCTCCCCCATTCCGACATGGGGGGAGTGAGTGAGCGGCTGTGTGGGGCTGAGTTGCCCATGGAGTTAAACCGTGACATGAGGCCACACCTGTAGTGCTGTGTCCTGTTCTGGGCTCCTTAGTACAAGAGAGATGTGGAGCTACTGGAGAGAGTCCAACAAAGGGCCACTAAGATGATTAAGAGACTGCAGCATCTCAGCTCTGAGGAAAAGCTGAGAGAGCTGGGAGTGTTGAGCCTGGAGAAGTCTTGGGGGGGATCTCATCAATATGTCCAAATATCTGAAGGGAGGGTGCACAGAGGTTGGGGCCTGACTCTTTTCAGTGGTGTCCAGTGACAGGACAAGAGGCAGTGGGCACAAACTGAAACACAGGAGGTTCCTGCTGAACATCAGGAAACACATGTTCTTTTATGGTGAGGGTGATCCCACACTGGCACAGGTTGCCCAGGGAGGTTGTGGAGTCTTGATCCTTGGAGATATTCAAAAGCCATCTAGACAGAGTCCTGGGCAACTGGCTGTAGGTGACCCTGCTTGAGCAGGGGGGCTGAACCAGATGACCTCTAGAGGTGCCTTCCAGCCTCAGCCATTCTGTGAGAGTTTTTTTCTGTAATGGCACTTCTTTTAACTCATGAACTGGAAATAAAACAGATGATCTTGAAAAAACTCAGTATGTGTCTTTTTTTTTCTTCCTTTTAAAATAAGTGAATTTATAAATGTTTAAGTCAAATTCACAAAACTGGGCATGAAGTCCTGATTCACAAAATAAAATACAATAAAAGACAATAGCATTGTTCATTCATTCTTGAATTATTTTTTTGTGGGAGAAAAATTTGTCTTTTGCTAGTTACTTGTCTACATGTTCCTTACCCTTAATAAATACAGACCTCAAACTATTTCCAAAGGGAGCAACACTCTATAATTGTTGCATTCTTCTAGTGTGACAAGCTGTAGGAACAGCTCACATATGCACAATTGAAGAATTAGGTAGAAAAATGTTATATCAGACTCATTTATAGTTATTGCTGGTTTTGGTCCTGAACGCATGTGGTTCCCAACATCTTGTTGCTACAAGCAGGGGAAAACAGCTGTATAAGTAAGTGCAAGTATGGGTAAACAGACAAGTGCAATTAAGACAATACAGAGGTTACTACTTTGCACTACTTGGCCTGAAACCCAAAACATTAATTTATACATTTTTTTCCTCCACTGTTAGACCACTGATAACATTTAGTAGGATAAATTAGACCAACAATGCATAGTAGGAAAAAGATTCAGGTGAAAAGAGATGGTAAAAAAAAGGAAGGCACATAAAGAGAGATGAACAGAAAAGTGTATGGTTGCTACAGACAAGCTCCAATGCAATGGAGGCATTGTGTTTCATGTTCTTTGACTTTAGCAGAGAACGGAGTGTAACAGTCATGACAGCAGAATGAGGCTCCAGGGTGGTTTTCAAGGTATTCTGGGCAATAAGAGATGATACTCTTTCAGGGTGCAGATTCCAAGGTTTTGAGTCTTTGAACATAGTGCTCAGTGTATTGAGCTGCTCTTTCAAATCAAGGAGATGGTATGCAGACGTCAGAGGAGATGATACATGCCCGTAGGAATTTGTACTAGTCAGAATTTGGAGATTTGCACTCTAAAGGAGCTGTAACTTTAAAGTGAGCTTTGGTTGAAGTCTTCTACAGTTTAGTCTGGGGCTAGTGTAAAAGAATAAGTGAGTCCTGAAAACCCTACACTGGAGAAAATAATGAAGCTTTCTGGGTGCTTGGAGGTTATGAAAATCAGCGCTGGTCACTGATCTTTGTGAATCTACTTTAGCTGTGGATTTGTTTGAAATCTGAGGCAACAAATTATTTTACTTGCACAAGTGTTGTAACCATTCCAGTGTAATTCGTTAGAGTCAGATCCACTTTTGTGGATCTGTAGGCTTTTGGATGAATAATTAAACTGAAAAATCTAACTTGAAGAAAGGTGTGTGGAGTTGAGTATTCTTGAATTTGGATAACTGTATAGCCTTTAACCTCCCAGTTTCTTCTTTCTGCCTTTTCTTTGATGCTGAAATGGGGAGATGATGAAATGAAACCTGTGAAATATTTCTGTAAAGAGGTCCTTGGACAAAT
Organism: Haliaeetus leucocephalus; assembly: GCF_000737465.1. Lineage (NCBI taxonomy): Eukaryota > Metazoa > Chordata > Aves > Accipitriformes > Accipitridae > Haliaeetus > Haliaeetus leucocephalus. The sequence goes on along the minus strand of NW_010973199.1, from coordinate 5,810,264 downwards.
TAACTATGCCAAGTCCTGGTATTTGTATTGCCAGTGAGCACATCTATTCCTTACCCACACATCTGCAATAAACATACGAGATTCATGTAAATGCATTTTTGGAGGAGATACTACAGAAACTGATTCCTTTTAAGACTGCAGTAACTTGTTTTATTCTCTGGAGTATGAAGCCCATAGACTGTTGAAACACAGTCTTTGCTTTGATTCACTGTCTGAAATGCAAGTTACAAGAGGGAAAAGATATCCCCTTGTTTTCTTTGTATCCCTCTGCCAAATAAAAGCATATTTTCTTGTCTGGTAAGATTTAATTACTAGAATCCATAAGTGAGTATAATTTACAACCAAAGGAATACTGAAAAAGAGGAAAAACATAGTTAAGAAAATGGAAAATTTCCATAAATGCAATCTTCATGTATTGATGGCATTTCTAGGTCTGCTCTTCAGAAGACATAGAGTACTCGCTGGCAATTTACTGTGTAATTATTGCAGTGACATTTTCTGCATATTTGGACTCGATATAGAAAATTATGATGTAGTCTTCACTTTGAGACTGGATTATTCAGTGTGTCAGTCATGCTCTTTATTAGTTGGTCATTTGTTCCATATTGTGCATGGGAGAGAACATGTTTCTTGGGTTGTTTTTTTTTTGTTAGCTTGTGTACTAGTGACATCAAGAAATAATCCTTGGATTGGATTCTAACTCTGCCTTACATGATTTTTTTTCATTTCAGTTGAAGTTGACGTGGTGTCTGTCTTTAAATACACCTTCACCTTTCTATGCTCTTTTTTTTTTAACTTCTTGCTGCAGATTGTTACCTTGTCAGTGGGGTTAATTACCTCTTGCCCTGGATAAGACACTTCCATTTTGTTGTAGTTCTCTTTCCATGTTCTGTTTTATGGCCATCCTGGTAATACATTCCTTAGCCTGAACATGTATTGGAGATATGTGCCAGTTTCAACATTTAGCCTCCCTCTTCTTTTTCTCAGTTATTTGTTTTAATTTAACATGGTTTATATTTTATACATGAGCCACTAAAAGTGTAAAACAATTAAATTTTTGCCTCCAATAGCATTTTGTATCAATTCACAGTTTCCACTTACCCTGGTTAGCTAGGTATCTTCATGAATTTGGAAAGCTTACTGTTTTGGGGAAGATTTTGCTTCATGGGTTGTCATCACTCTCCCCAGTTTGGAATATATTGGACGGTATAATTTCTACCATTTTACTCCTTATTTTGCTAAAGCTGCCTTGAAAGTGAAATGATTCTGTTGCAAACACTCTTCCCTTGTGCGTGGTACGTCTGGGTGCATGGCAAAGATAAGGAGAATACAACTGTTCTGTGTCAGGGTGATTTAATGATGGATATCAAGAAGACATTGCACAAAATGGCAGAACAAGGACTCATTACTAAGAATTAGTATAAAGCAAAGTACTACAGTTAACATGGAAAAGAAGGATTTGAGTAAGTACAAACTGTTTTTGACTAAACAACACAATGCTAAACCATTAATGGGAAGTGTCATTCTGGGATATGCAAATGTAAGTTTTGTGTTGAGGGCATAGCAACTAATCATTCTGCTAAGTTGGCAGTAGTAAGGTTTCAGCTGGAGTTTGGTGGCCAATACTGGGTATTCCATGCTAAAACAGATGCTGATAAATTGGAAAGAGCATGTAAAAGAGTAATAAAACTAATCAGAAGTTTAAATTCTGTGATTTAGGATGAAAGGCTGAATATTTGGGTTGTTTTATTCTAGAAGAGAAATAGTGGAGGTAAAAAGCTGTCAAAAAAAGGAACTAGAGAGTGATCTATTACTCCACATGTCCATTGTGTGGAAGTATTTAATTGCCTTACTTTTCTCTAAGGGAACGTTGAGATTAGGGAACAGTTTCTAGTTATGAGGATTCCTCAGGAACAAGCTACCAAGGCATGGAATGGGATTCCCACTAACAGAAATTTCTGAGAACAGGGTAGACCAATATCTCTTAAGAATGGTGTAGATATGTTTCATCTTGTCTTGGTGTGAAGGATTAAAGCTGATGATCTAATGTCTTATGCCTAAGGAATCTAAACTGCCATTGATAGTGTTTTATCTCTATATTTCTACAAGTAGCTAAAAATTCAAGAACACAAAGTGACAAGGCAGACCACCTTGCTTTACTTCGGAGTATACAGGTTAGTTGTCGAAGACTAAATTACTTACCTTTGGCTTCTAGACATTATGGAGAAAGAAAGAGCTGCACTACAGGATTCATGTGATCTCTCCTAGAGCCTTTACAATGGGCTGAAGTGTTCTCTAATCTGCCTCTTTCCTCTGACTCTGAAGAGACCCCCAGGCAACTAGATTATATTTAGGTGTTTAACTTTTATATGCCCAAGTGAGGTGAGAGGACTCTGAGCCCAGCATTTCAGATTCTGAGGTTCCTAGTGTACAGCTTGCTTTCTTGCACAAGTATGTGATTTGCCAAAGTGGTTTAGGGCATATCTTTACAGATGAGTACAGATAGTTTTCCAGCTGGTTCCAGCCCAGAGAAGCATTAGCAAGAATCTTTCTGGATGGTTGGTAATGATGTGTTCATGCATGGCTGTGCTGGCACTGCTCTTTCCCACTCGCTCAGCAGGACATGGTGAGCTGGATTCAGACCCCACAAATACACTTACATAGCACCTGGAGTATACGTGGCTCCGAGCAGGAAGGCAGCTATCAAGAAGGGTAAGAAGGAGAATCTGGGGAACTACAAGCCAGTCAACTTCACCTCACTCCCTGGGACAGTGATGGAGCACGTCCTCCTGGCAGCCATTTCTAAATGCAAGGGACAAGAAGATGATTGGGAGCAGTCGGTGTGGATTTATGTAGGGAAAGACATGCTTAATCAACATGATAGCCTTCTATGATGAGAAGAATTGCTTGGTGGATGAGGGAAGAGTGGTGGATATTTTTAATCCTGACTTTAGCAAGGCTTTCAGCACTGTCTCCCATAACTGATAAAGTACAGGCTAGGTAAGTGTATGGCTTGAAAATGGCCTGAACTGTTGTGCTAAAACTGTTGTGATCAGTGGCCTGAAGTCCAGGTGGAGGCCAGTCACTAGTGGTATGTTCCAGTGGCTGATATCAGGGCCAATAGAGTTTAACACCTTCATTAATGACCTGGATGATGGGACAGAGTGCACCCTTGGCAAGTTTGCAGAGGGAATGGTTAATACCCCAGATGGCTGTGCTGCCGTTCAGTAAAGCATGGACAGCCTGGAGAAATAAGCAAACAAGAACTTAACGGAGTATAAAAAAGGGATATGCCAAGTCCTGTACCTAGGGACAAATAACCCCGTGCACCGGTATACCCTGCAGGTTGATCAGCTGCAAAGGAGCTTTGCAGAAAAAGAACTGTGGGTCCTGGTGGACAAGAAATTGAACTTGAGCTAACAATGTGCCTTTGAAGCAAGGAAGAACAGCCTCTCCAGGGCTACATCAGGAACAGCATTGCATCACCTGCAGGTTGAGGGTGCGATCCTTCCCCCTCCTCAGCACCGGGGAGGCCTCATTTGGAGTGCTCGCTCCCATCCTGGACTCTCCAATACAGAAGGATATGGACATACTGGAGCAAGTTGAGCAAAGGGCCACAAAGATACTGAAGCGTTTGGAGCATGTTAATGATGGGGAGGGGCTGAGAGAGCTGGAACTGTTCAGCCTGGAGAAGAGAAGGCTCAGGGGCATCTTATTAATGTGTATAGATATGGGGTGGAGGGCAGTAAAGATGGCAGAGCCAGAAAAGAGGCAATGGGCACAAACTGAAACACAGGAGGTTCTGTCTGAACATCAGTAAACACACTTTTTTACTGTAAGGGTGACTGAGCACTGAACAGGTTGCCCTGAGAGGTGTTGGAGTCTTTATCCTTGAAGATATTAAAAGTCCATCTGGACATGGTCAGAGGCAACCTGTTCTTGGTGACCCTGCTTTGAGCAGGGGGTTGGACTAGATGATATCCAGAGGTGCCTTCCAGCTTAGCCCATTCTGCGATCCTATCATCAAATAACTGCTGACACACAGTAGTGTAAGTAAGCAAGGTCTCACTGTGGAAAGGATTTAGCACATTAATGCTCAGCATTGTCACTGCTTACTTTTTTTTGGACTGAAGTATGAACTTCTGTTAAACTTGCACAGGGCTGTTTTGCAATGAGACCTTCCTATACATGCGAATGAGAAAGTCCTGCTTTCTGGCAGGGTATTATGTTTACAAGACAGAGAAAAATTCCTTTTTATAAAAGGCTAAGTCTGAAGATTTGCTCAGGAAATTTTCTCACTCAATTTAAACAGAGATCAATTTGTGTTAGACTGAATGAAAGCTGATGCATGATGCTATAGTTTGGCCTCTGGTTACTCATTACTGCTTATGAGGACCTGTCTAATGCTTAAAATTTAAACACTGACTGAAGTCAATTTTAAAATTGTTGTACTACCTGGACTTTTTATCCTTGGAAAATAAAGCTATACAGAAGTAATTTAAATTTTCCAAGGATAAAAAATTATTCTTAAATTGGGAATGCTAACAATTCTACTATATTGTGTAAATGCAGATGGTAATAGTTGAGAAAGTGTGGGGATTATTTTCTAACAGAAAGTATCCTAAGGTTAATGCTGCTCTAACACTCATTATTTGAATTCATGAACTAATGCCCTGAGATAGACCGGGGGCATGTGTGCACTCTTGCTTCTGCTGCTGTGAAACTGAACACAGTGAGTATTAAAGTGCAGTCTGAGAGACAATAATTCCTAGTAGCTAATCTTCTTGCATTATTCTTACGGAGTAATCAACAAATAAAGTGGCTACTCACATGTATCAATTTCTTAATTTTTCTAGGGCCACCTCCTCTGATCCACACAATTTTCACCCACAGTTTATTTTTATCTAAGATCATTTGTATCAAACACCAGACTGTGCTATTGCTTTGTGTGTGATATAAACTCCTGGAGTCACATATTTTTATAATGGGGAGACTGATCATATACAATTTTTCAAAGAATTTACTTAGTCTTGGTTTAATGTTTGCATGCATGTGTGTGAGCGTGGCAAGCCAACTACATTGTAGGTACAGTTTTTTAGGTAATCTGCATGGATGTCCTCAAAATAATTGATTTTGTAAAAGGGGAGGGAAAAAAAAATATCCAGGGACTCAGCTGGTGCTCAAAGGCCTTTTTCTCCTGCAGCCAGCTCTGACTGCCAGCTGTGCTGTTGGACCTTTGGAGTGACCCAGCCTGACTTGCTGTATCAGTGACTGCCAGAGGCAATGTCTGCACTCCAGTGGCTTCATTCCAGTATAAGCTGTAAAACAAAACGGGCCCAGGATTTCACTACAATGAATTATAAGCAAGAGTTCACTACCTGGTGGGTCTAATGTGGCTTGCTCCTGAGTAGTTCAAGAAGACTTCTGGAGTTACGTTTTGAAGAGAAAGACACATTATAAAGTAATGCAATTCAAAACCATGTCTGCAAGCTCTTTTGAGTGGCCTTTCCTAATATGGTACCAATTAGATATAGGCAGCTGTCCCCTCTGCCCTGCTACTGTGTATTTTCATAGTTCAGTAAATGCTTGACTAACATTTGCCTGAAGTTTTCTATCAATCAGATGTAGTTTCTCTTAAATGATTTATTTAGAAAACACATGGATAACTCAGCTACAAACCTCCTAATGGTTTTAAGAGCTTCAGAGTGTGGGGCTGTCCTCAGTGCCCATAGAATGAACTTCTGGTGATGAGGAGCTGAGATGAGGAGCAATATGAATTTCCTGAGTAATTCAGTATATGCTTTGCCAAAGGCTTCTCTCCAACAGTCTCTTGAGGCTATGGATATGAAACAGCTATTAAATCATGCTATTTTCCACAATGGTTTCAACTTTATGTTTTCTTTTGCTAGATGATGGAACTACAGGTTCTGTGAAGTATCTTCTGTGCTCTTCTTTGAAAATCTGTTCTTTACGTACAAAGCTTTGCTTTTTAGAAATATTGTTGAGGCAGTGGCATATTGATACGTCTAAGAAGTGGACTTCTCTGATTTACCTGTATCCAATTCTTTTAGTTTTCTTTATAAATTTATTTTAGATTTTTTGAATGTCGTTGTGACTGAAGTTCTCTTCAGGTTTGATTTTTGGTTTCTAGTATACTACAGTTTGTTGAAGACTTCCTAGTTTTATATTAGTATAAAAAATGGTGAAGGTGTTCCCCGATAAATACAAATATTCACAGTTTTCCTACTGTGATTTAGGGTTTCACCAATGCTGATAACTTCGCTGGTTTAGCAGACTAGTACATGAATAAAACACATTCATTTTTCAAACACACTGCACCCTTGAATTTAACAGTAGTGATAATAACTTAAATTGATTCTCTGGCTTGTAAATGTACAGTCAGTGAACTGTCTTGGTTAACAAGTAGATAAATCAGATGAATGTACCACAAAGATTTTGTTATTAGTCCTTAAAAATATAATAACATCATACATGTTTTAAAAAATTCATCTTAGAAATAGTTTTATATTGACAATCACATAACATTATTATAAGTATCTACTGGGTAACACAGTGCAAACTGCAAGATTTTAAAAGCCTATGGACCAGCAAGAAGGAAAGATGAACTACATTTGAAAGTTTACTGCACGTGCACGTGCCTTGTGGTAACGTGAAATAGGCAGTCAGAAAATTCACAAACAGTGTTTTGATTTTGATGGAGTAACTGGCATATTTTATTGGTTTTAGGTCATTAGCTAAATGTGTTTGTTTCAGTGGATCGTTATCATAAAAAAACCTCCATCCATATTTTTGTTTCTGTGACTGGTCATTTGCCTGGAGGGCAATCATAATATGCAGTCATATTCTGCAAGCTCATCAGCATCTACTTAGGTGGTTTCTTTTCCATGCCCATTAAGATACTAGTTGTTCAGTCTAGATTATATTTTCCTTTCTGTGCCATGCCTCCATTTTTGGTGGATTTCTGTGGCTGAAGAAATTTTCTCTCCTTCAGAAGCATCTTCCTTGCTCACTCCTGGGATCAGCTGCAGCCCCTTTACTGGCTTCCTTTGAAGTAACACTATAGGCTCATGGCCAGGGGCCTTAACAAAGCAGGCTCCTGAGTTCATCTCTTATCTCAGCTCCTTCGTTTCCTTTCCTTGCCTGCATCATGCTGCCCAGAGCTGCCCTCACATCTTCTCCCTGTCGGCCGCATCTTCCAGCACCTTCCTATCAAATCCTTTCAGCCAACAGGCTTTCACACTTGCTCCATTCTGGGAATGGTCCATAATATCTGAATGGATTTCCCACTTTTCTTGCCCCTTACTAAATTGCAGAGCTAAAGAGTAGACACCTCTTGTACATTCATGCTTTTTTTTTTTGACACTTCTAATCTTTCTATTTGTATTGTCTACCTGGATTGTAAAGGTCTTCTAGGAAATGACTCTATCTTATACCTGCCTTTAAAATGCTTTGCTTATTGCTGAAAATATAACAATAATAGTATGTTGACTGGAACTGGATGAAACAACTTAAACAGAACTGTTTTCTATCAAAAAGGTAATTTTATCAAAATTGAAAAGTTTCCCAGGAAGCTACTGATTTTTATGACATTCTTAAAAAGTAAAGTCTACACATTCTAGCAGCATTCAAATATTACACTTAAGTAATTTGTATTCATCTTTTTGCAACTTTTTCATACAAACAGGTGTTATGATGTTAAAATACTAGTTTGTAAATTCAAAGTACCTGTATCCAATTGCAAATGCTACAGATTATACTTAGGATTCTACTGTGCTGATGTTCTGCTTCTCTGCTCACTTTGGCACCATGTCACTTGGGGGCAAAGGTTGAGGCACCCCTGCTCTATTACTTCAGTGGACATGTCTGTTGTGCCCCTTCATGCAATGGACTCGTAGCAGCCATGACATGGAAGTGTTTGTGGGTGTTGGGTTTTGCAGTCAGAAGTGGCTTTCATTTTGATCATATGAATGGGGACCACTGGATGACAGGCTTCAGGAAGCAAGTGCTGGGCTATGAGAATAATTTTTTTAGACTTATGGTCTGCTGTCTGCCTGCATCTGAAGAACCCAGGGGAAAGAGTGTGGTAGGTGGTAGTCTGGAAGCTGAATGAATTATTCAGGTAATATTGTAGATGTAGCCCATAAACCATAGGTTGGCTACCTAACCCTCAATCTTACAATATTACAGCAGAGTAAATGAACCAAAATGACACAAAAGAAACAAAGAGTTTTAATGCTATGAGATGTCCTTCAGAATGACCTTTCTGTGGGAAATATCCACATGTGTCTCCTTGGGCAGATTCAGAATGAAGTGTATGTGATTGATTAATACAATTTCTGGTGGATTCCGGTTCTCTGTGATGGAGACCACAGATCTTGATAATCTCTTGTGATGGAGTCGGCATCCTGGGAACTGACAGGAAAACCTTTATTGACAGGATTTTGTTCTCTTCAGCTGAAATGAAATTCTTGATGACAGCTAACAGCAGAGGCTCATCTGGTTTTCTTTGTCTGTTCTGTGCATGGAGGAGTGGGCCAGATCACTTCTCTCCCCCTCTCCAACAAGAGACATTCAGAGCTGTAGAAACATCATAGCAGTCTCCTTCACAACAGTGAGTGCAAAGGTACACAATCCTGTTTGTTTCAGAGGGGAGAAGGCAATACTTTCTTTCCTCTTAGCAGCAGTAGCGGCACAGTGTGTCCGCAAGACCTTTGCTGTACCTGATTCAGGGGATCTTCTTCTCCTGTTACATAAATAAACCTCCCCATAGATGAACCCGAGATATTTTTCCCCTCAAAATTTGCACAGTCTTAACAAGAAGGAGATAATTCTTCCTTCTCAGAATTTCACTCTGTTTCACTGCCACAGGAGGGTTCTGCTTCTTTTTTTAAAAAAGTTCCTATTTAATTACATGTCTTAAGAGGCTGGGCACCGATGTGTTGGTCTGTAGCACCTTCAGTCTGTTCCTTGTCTTATAATTAGATTATAGTCTACTATGGGTAGCCCATCATTTTCATGGTTTGTATAGTGCTTTCTGTGATGGGGTCCTGGTCCATGATTACATCTACTAGATCCTACAATAGCAATAGTAGTAATAAGATGCTTTTACTCCCACTGGCTGCAGTCCTATTTAACGCAATGTGTCATTGAGAAATCTCCTGATAACTCCCAGAGCTGCCGCAGAGTTGTTGTGGCAGCTCTGGCATCCTTAATTGTTGTTTATGAAAACTTGTGGCTTTCTGATGCCTGCAGCCAGGGCCAGCAGCAAATGTGACTTAACATGGCAGCTAATTAAAAGGCAGTACTTCAGCATGGTACTGAGGATTAGACTAATTACCTTTTAACTCAGGTTTTGAGTAATACCCACTAAACCCAAGCAGATACAAACACAACCACAATGTCATTTTGATATCGTTACCACTCTTGCATGAATTATTTGCTGAAATTGGAGGGAGCAATTTTAGTAGGTACAAAAGGCCACCAGATGTCAGTGTGACCTTCTGCAATTTAGTGTGGTATAATTAACTCACTTTTTATCAGACAGAATCGGGAGGTTTTAATCTATTTTTTTAAGAAGACTTCTATTTTCTGTGACTGAAAAAAATACTGTCAATTATTAAATGCCTTCTTCAACTTCCAGTGAGTCTTTCAGTTATTAAAAAGGAAGGGCAAAAATAAATGCTGGAGAAATTCTGTGCATTTTACACTGGACTTTTGCAGAAAACTCAGACTGTCTGATAGGGTGGTAAGAAACACAAACATTTTGCTGTGACAAAATAGAAAGCTGAATGTAGTTCTCTGAACAGAGAGTGGTCCACCTTCCTTCATCTACCCACCTTAGCTGTGCTACACCACAGCAGTGCTGGGGCAGGGGAAGGTGGCCTCCTGGTTTTAGCCCCTGCCAAAACCACGGCTGGCCAGGACCAAATGACAAGAATGGCTGGACTCACAATAGACTTTTAATTTTATTAAATTATACTTTTTGTTTTCTTAATACTTCCTCTTGTTATTGATTTCCAAGCCAGATGTCTGTGTTTGTTTGGCTGCACCTAGGTTACTTGGCCCTGGAGACCTTTCTAGGTCTGGATCTGAGTGTTCATCTGGCCACTACCTACTGGAATGAGACCTCGGCATGTGCCCCTTTTGCCCTTGCGCATGCTACTTCTAGTATCAGGGAAACCTTGCTTCACAGACCTGGGGGCAACTGCAGCACAATCGCTAGGTCTTCCAATTTGGTGGGTTCGGGGAGAAGGAACACAGGGAGTGTCTTGACGTATTCAGGAGCCCAGCCAGGAACACAGTCTCTTTGAAAAAAAAAGTTTGGAAAAATATATATTTTTTTTCTCCATATGAAACTGAAAACAGAAATTGTCTCATTCATTTGTCTTCGGTTCAGAAGGCTTGGCTGTGGTTTGAGGTTAAAAAAAATGAGAAGTGCTTCATGATAAAATTACAAGAATTGACAACACTGCTAAGGTTCTAACATCTAAGCAGATGCAACATGATTATATTTCCTTGGTCTTCTGTCGTTCTGGTTAGGATGTTAAAAGTAGTGTACTTTCCATCACTAGCTTGTCCATTGCGTGTTTCCATCTGGAATTGCTTAATTGGGTGTACATTTAAGCATGTTGCATACAGGAAAGGTATGTGCTAAAATCCTTCAAGCATATGGGAAAGAGGTGTTTTTACAGTGAGAAGCTTTAATTTTAACCAACTCACTGACGTTTGCAAGCTAGAACAATGGATTAACTAAGTATTAAAGCAAATATGACTGATGAATTCGTGTTCTATGAAATAGGTGTATATAGTATTTTAGTGATGGATAACTGTAGGGTCACATATGGAGAGTTACTGAGGAGGAACTATCATTTAGTAAAGGAGAAATTTTTTCAGAAGTGCTGAGGTGATGTAGAGCCTTCAGTAACAACCACCTCTATGACAATATAAAACCTCTGCAACCTGAAGGTCTCTCTTATTTTTTTCAAAGATTTTTAATTACTTTCATCTCAGGAGACTACAATGTCCTCCCTGCACTTTCCCTTCCTTCCCTGTATGTTTTCTGGCTGCACATAGTTTGCTGTACATTCAATTGTCTTTACAGGTATTTGAAGATGCTCAAATAGTGTTAGCCAATATTTGTACAGCTTAGAAAGCACAGCATGTAAGAAACAGGTTAAAGATTTGTGCCAGGCGAAGAGGCAATGACTATAGCTATTTGTATGATGGACCTTCTGTTTTCAAAAGATGTCAAGATTTGCAAAACTTAGCTAAATTTCTAAGGTGGAATACACTTCATCTTTGAATTTTAAATATTTTGTTATATTACAACATGGGGTAAAAAAATCAAAATGAAGCTATTTCAAAATGAGTTATCAAAATTCTTTACCTTAAAATATTTTAATTCCATTGTGGATTTTTTAGCTGACATGTTTACTTTTTTTTTTTTAATAGATCCAATTTACCCATTTCAAAAACTATTGAACAACTGATGGAAGTGAAATCCATCATAAGCTCTTAAATGCAAAGACTTTGCCTCTGTCTGAGGCACCTCCAAATCTGGGAAGCATCACGATGTGCTTGCCTTTTTCCTATGCTCTTCCTTAGTTATCTTCTGTCAGCTATTTCTGGAGACAAGAGACTGGATTAGCTAGATTTTAGGCTCGACACAGTATGGCCTTTCTTACGTTGCTGCATTCTTTCTGTTGAGCATGTCTGTTTTTTGTGAAATTGCATATTCTATGGGAGTTGAATTCCATCTAAAGCTTCACCAATCTGTTCTGCTCTAAAGTTATGGTTAAAAAAATCTTTCAATATAAACCTTACTTTAAGCTGTTCTATAACTGCCTTAGCTTGAAAATTATTCTGAAGAGAAAGATAAAGTGTTTCCAAATTGGTTTTAAGTAAAAAAAAGTTCTCAAATTTTAGTTTTCATCCTTGGCTTCTGAGTATTACTGCTTTATCTCCTTTTAACTCAAAATCAGCTTCTTGTCTTCCCAGACTGAAAGCACCCTTAAAACTTCTGACTTACTATTCCTTAAACAAGGGGAATGTGAGATACCAAAGTTACTAAGGATTTGTATTTTGGATAACTTTGGCTTGCTTCTATGAGGAATGAGTTCCTTACTTGCACTTCAGGTTGAAAACAAGACAGTGAAATCTGAAAACTCAGTTTTAATGACATAATCCAGCTGAGAAGAACATGTGTTCGGGAATCAACACCTACTCTCTGAAACAACCTGCTGGTACACTTGGAGTGACTTGAATGCTAATGGGGTGCAAAAAGTGAGTGTGACAGATATTCCAGGAACTGGTGACAGATACACCAGGAACTGGTTCCTCTGTGTGGATTCCCAAGCCCATTTCAATCCTCTCCTATCCTCTGTCCAGCTGAGCGGTACGGTAAGTTAAGCAGCTATACCAGCAACTCCAGGTCATTCTCAGCTGCTTATTTACTATTCTGGATTCCGATTACCTTGAGCGGTGAAAAAAACCCAGTCAATATCACAAAGTGGCCTGCATGAAAGGCAGGTCAAACAGAAACAACAGGGTTAGGGTGGCTGTGGAGAGCAGGAGAGGAGCGAAGGAAGTAATTGTCAATTCAGTGCATACTGCAGGTGAGCAAGGGGAGCAGCAGAAGCATACATCTAGGTTTGAACTGATCGGTAGCCCAAACAGCAGAAACCCAGTGAGACCATTTGTTGATGCTGAATTCCTCCTGATGCCTAAGGCAGCTGTTCCCCCTCTCCCTCTGCCCCTTCCAGTATGATGCGCAGCATGAAAGAAGATGGCGTAGTACAGGGTTTCATCCTCCTGCTTTTTAAGCACCGAATATAACAAAGAACATGTCATTTATGAAGTTCCATTCATTACCAGACTTCTCAAATTCTTCTAAAGGATGTATCTGGTTAATTCCCTACTTACTCTATCACCTAATTGCAGTTGTAGACTTTGATCATAGTAATCACTAGGAAGTTCCAAGGGATGCAAATTTCTATTATTTCTTGCATAAAGTATGGAAGGAATTGGATTTATAAGCAGGAATCACATTTTCTACCTGAGAAAGGAGCTGGCAGAAAAGCTGCACAAAACTGTTCACACAGAGACTGAGGGATGCAGGCTGATTTCTGTGATTCTCACCCAAAAGCAGAAATAATGAAATAAAAGTGAATCAGTCGTGGAATTATCACGGGGCTTGCAGCCATCTCTCTGTTTTATTGGCACAAATAGTATATTCCTCCCCTTCCACCCATTCTTGTTTGCTGATTGAGATTGGTAGCTATTGGAACAAGGATCATTCCTCATCCTCAATACCAGTATTCTGCAGTCTTGTCATATTTGGCTCTTAGACCGTACTGTAATAAGTATGTTGAGCAATAATGTTAATACATAGGCTACATTCATTTTTAATGTCTTAAATACAGTTTAAATACATTTAACAACTATCTTTAAAGTAAAATTTTAAACTTTAACTTGTCCCTTAAGAAGGTTAATACTGAATCTGATAAACCTGAGTGGCTGAGTGCTTAAAAAGACTTTAAAAAAACAAGAGTTAAAATATTTGCAGTATACCACAGGGCAAATGGAATAAAAGATTCCTTCTCAAGCTCACTGCTACATTTCTAGGTATGATATTGTCTGCAATGCACCAAATGGAGTTGCTTGAGCAGTATCTGCGTTGAGCAAATCTTTTTACAATAGAGCATATATGAAGAAAATGTGATCTAAGCACAAACCTGGAAATCTGACCCTCCTTTCCACTATGCATCATTTAGTGTTTCTGTGAGATGCTCAGCAGCCTTTCCTTGGCTGCCAAATGATGTTATTTACACATCTGAAACCCCCAAGAGAAATTAATATGCAACTTTACAAAGAATATGGAAGTTTATTTCAGGTGACACAGTAAAAGTTCAGAATATCCTCAAAATGGATGAATAGTATGCATTAATTTAGTACATATTCTTTTTGCTCAGATAGAAAAGTATTGATATTGAGTGGAAACTGATCTTTGTAATATTCATTAAATCAAATGTTAGTCAGTTACTATTATCAAAATGATCAATGTAAGTGAAAGTATAAATGTAGACTGGTTCTTAGAAGCTGCAAGTACAGAATTTCTTTTTTTTTTTCTTCTTTTTTTCCCCACCGTAGAAAGGAAGGATAGAATTTGGTTCCTAGTGGGTCTTAAAATGTGTCTGTAGTTTCAATTTTAAGGACAACAAAACATGCTAAACAATTTCACAGCAATTCTGCCTGGTGAGATTGCACAACGTTCAAGTGTTTTAGTGTTCTGATTTCCCATCAGTCACATTTATTCAGTCCTGGAATAATCACAGAGTCCCTGGACACTGTTGAGATTATTCATGAGAGACTGCTGTGGTTAAGAAAAATTGTTGAATGATGAAAACAATTGCTGAAAAAGTCTCTGCTTGGTCCTACCTGCATTCCTTTTTAAATGCGTACTTTCGTCTCTCTGGAAAAAAAAGTCAAGAAACATCACTAGGAGGACATATGCTGTTCTGACAGACTCTGCTGCTTTTCTGGCTGTACGGCTGTATGATGTGTTTATTCAGGTTTTGATTTCCTCAGTCGTAATAAGTTTTGTCTGTTTTTCTTTCTGACATAGTGACTTGTAGGTAACTTACCTGTTTCAGACACCATAGGAATAAATTGAGAGACATTAAAAGAGTCTCCACCTCAGAGATTTTGCTACCTACTGAAACCCTAGGTAGAAAATGAGGATTTTTTTTCAAGCTGTATTTTGGGAAAGCAATTGAAAAGCAGAGTGTGATGGTAGAGGATTTCCCAGAAACTTAAAAACCATCTGTCCATTGCCTGCCCTATGCTAGACAGGAACTGGATAATGCCTCTTTGCGAAAACTGCCCTCTCTGTTGTGCCTTTTGAATGGTTTTGATGCTGTTTACTGATGTTTATAGGGAACAGCTTCACCAAATCTTGCTTTGGCTCCAAGGGCTTGTCTGTGATAACGTTCTATTGGGATGTATTGTTTTCAAAGAAACACTTTGCTTCTGCTTGCAAGCATTAGCTGAGATTTTACTTAGCCACAAATACACTTACAAACAAACAGTTTAAGTAAAACTAAATATTCACCCCCTTTAGTAAAGGCAAATACTGACTTCTTGGTTACAGAGTCACGGAAGTGGAACATAAGTGCTAACACAGGATCAGAACCATAGCTGTAGAGTAACTTTTTCTCGCTTTGCTTGATGATGAAATCCCACCCTCTCTGTTTTCATAATTTTCTTTCTGGTTCTTCTATGAGGGAGGTAGTTTTGGTAACGTTATCCAATTATTCTTTGGAATAGGATTGCACAAAACTATTGTGGCAAGTTCAGGTCTTTCTTCTTTCTTGGAGAATCTCTGAGTTTATAATCTTCTTGGGCTGTCTATTCACTATGTTACTTAAATGACCTCCTAGCTAGGCACAATTTTTCCAAGACTGCTAGAACACCTTACATATTGCAAGTGATAAAAAACACTCATCATACCCACTTACCTAATGTATACTTTCTCCTTTGCCATGAAATAGTAACAGAGATAGTGCAATGGCATAACTTTCGTATTGACTCCCAAAATTTATCGGTTGTGTGCTTCTGTTATTATGCCAAGTACCAGTCCTGCAAGGGTGTTCAATTGGTTAAATATGTAGATGGGAACTGAGTGAAATTTTCAGAAGTGCCTTGATATTTAATTCAACTGAAGTTACAGGCAGTACATTATGCTTTATGGAAGAATGGTGTGTGATATTCTGGAAGTTCCAGACTCCTCTCTGTTAAAATTCTTCATGGCTTTGCTCTGCTTTGCTTTCACAGTCTGCTCTTCCCAACCTGCTCTTCAACCCTACATCTTGCTTGACTTTTTGCTCTCTCCCAGCTCTCTTATAAAAGTGCAATGAGGGAACTTTTTGCCATCTGATCTATGATTTACTCCTTCTACTTAAATCACTCTTAAAATATTCCTTTTCTAGTTAGTCCATAACTGATTGTGTCTACAAAGCATTTTTTACCTCAGGTATGAAGAATACTGTATACAAGCAAATTGCATTTTGTCTATAATTGCATTTATTACTTACGTAGCTTGCTGTACTGTTGAACAACAGTATTGGGTTTTAGAGGTAGATCTAGTACATTAGGTAGATTAACAGCAAGGTATCAGGCTGAAATTTAAGAACTCAACTAGTTGGATACTAATTCAGTGCATGATTAGAAGCTCTGGAGCTGAGACAGCAAAATATATTAAAAATAGAGCTTTCTCTTTTCTGTGCTTTATGAGCACTTTGTCCTTTGGGCTTCTTTTACTGGATTTAACAAGAACGAACTTTTCTCCACTCTGTCAATTCAATAATGATTTAATTGACATATTCTGTCATATAACCCTATAACCCAAAGTAGTCTGACTATAATTTTGAATTTAAATGATATTATCCCATCTAACTCCAAGCTATGAGTTAGTACAGAGTAGTTATTTTTCAAAAGTTCTAAGCAGCAGCTTGGAAGAAATGAGAAGAAAAAGTAGAGCTTTCAGGCAGTGAGAAATAGAACCTACAGAAAAATGCAATATTCAGTTCGAAAACAAACATTAGAGGAGAAATTCTCCTCTACTCAGGGAAACAAGCCTACCATTTCTCTATTTAGTATGTGATTTTTCTAGATTATATATGACTGAGCTTTCCTCAAGTACATTAGCTAGTGAAGTGGTTCTTACAAGTGCAAAATGTTGCTTTTCTCAGTGTCTGGTTTTAAATGTTGAAACAACAGAACAAATGAAAATAGTTAGCATTATTTATGACGCTATTTTATGGTATTAGCCTTGAGTGGACAGAGGCTGGATCACTTTTGGGCTAGATATGATGTAAAAATGAAGAGCAAATAAAGAATGCCTTACATTATTCTTAATCTAAATAGATTAAAAAAAAAAGCAGACAGGTGTATCATTGAAGGAGGAGTGAAAAACAGGATGGTGCAAAAGTCACGGTAGGTGATTCCTCTTTTCTGTACTTAGTGAAGGAGCTCCGATCGCTGTCTGATTTCTTCCTGCCTTGTTTTTCTTCCAGAAAATTGAATCAAGAAAGGTAGATCCTGATAGATTCTACAGTGTTCTTGAAGAAAATGACCCCGCATTGCTCTGAGTTAGGCAAAAAAGCTTGAGGGGGGCTGATGTAGCTGAAAACTCACTTATCCTCTCCCGTTCCTCCTCTCTGTGCAGTCATCCTTTCTTGGTTGCTTTTTGCAGTCATGGGCTGGCTGTAATATTTGGCATTGTTCTTCTCAGGGAAAACTGGAAGACTCATCTTCTTGGCATGGATTTCTCACAATTAAAAACATTTTAAAATTAGTAACTTCTCCCGTCTCTGTTCTATTACAGAAAGGACAAAGAACCTCAGAGTTAACTCTAAACGTATCAAAGGGTGGGATGGTGCTTCCCCACTGTGCGCAGCTACCATGGCGAAGGGAGAAGGGTAGGGGTTATAACAATCTTCTCCACTGGGCTTTGGACTAGGTCCTAAGTGGTTTGTACGGTCAGTGAAAGATTTGGATATGTCAGGGTGGCTGAGTCCCAGAGAGATCCCAAAGCAAAGGCTTTCTGCTTAGAAAGAGGTATACACAGCAGCATATGGCAGACTAATTAAAACCAGTATTTTCCAAAGCTTAGAAAAACGGAGTTTTAGTGCCAAAGTGGGAAATGCTTTTCTAACCTCATCTCAAAATTTTACAGGTCATCTATAAAGGAATACTTTGTTAATCATCAGTTTTGTTAAGAGTTATTTTGTATTTTTTCCATGTTCTTTTGGAAAGACATAGTTTCTAAAAGAACTGCCTGCGTATGCTAAAAGCAGCTGGGGGCAATTTTATATTTATGAAAAAACCCAAAGCACTTCTATCAAAACAGAAATTATTTTTGGTAAAGTGCAAACCTCAAAATTAGGAAAAAACAACTCATTATATTCTTGAAAATGTAAAATGACACTTTCTTCTGTCTGTTTATTTTTTACAGAATACAGAATAATTTCTACCCACTTCACAGTGGCAAAGACACACAACTGCAGTGAGTGCATAAGCTCCAGACTTACTGATGAATAAAAAGTTTTCTGAGATTTTGTGCTTTTTGAGAAGTGCAACATACAGGTTTGTAAAACAAACTTATGACAAGGTTTGTGATTCAGACTGGGTGAATTATACTTCTTGCCGTTCCAGGCTGTCATTATAGAGACAGAGCTTGTAGTTAGCCTCTCTGCACTGATTGTGACTGTCCCAGGTGGTACTGTCTTCCAGGGAATTATCTTCACCTGCAGCACCTGCTGTCTCTAGCTGTTCAAAATAAATTGACAGATATCCTTAATGGGCTTCTCAACTACCAGCTGCAATCCATCTCAAGGGTTTTTGGCAGCTGTGAGTATCCACAACCAACCAACCAATTCTTCTTTCCTGTGTGCTGCTAGTCCTGGCATTCTACACAACTGGAACAAAATTTTAAAAGTTGGTGTGTAGTAGTGTAATACTGCTTGTTACAAGCAGGATAACATTCAGGAAGAAGATCTGGTAAGTGCAATGTTATTTAGATTTCTCCTTAGCCCTACTTTTGGCTTGTTTCTCTGGCCTTCTAATACTGGCATGTTACCTTGTGCAGAGGCATGTTGCCATCCTAACAGATGGGTGTGAGTGTAGGTGGCTAGGAGGACATGTTTGTGCATCAGATATGTTTGTTGAAAGCAGTATTACCAGCCAGATATATTGGATCAGCTGTTCATCCTGGGCTTTTATATCTATGTTCAAAACTGCTACTCTGATTAAAAAAATGCATTAAATCATAAAATAATTAAATGCTTACAACCCTTTAAAATGTGGCTTTTTTTATCTTGGGAGAGTCAGCATTTTTATTTCTTAGATGGTGGGTTACAACAGAGGTATTGCAACTAAGTTTGAGCTATGTAGTTTAAAAAAATCCTCTGAAACCATAGAGTGAACTGTACCTGTTGGGGGACTAAATGATACCACACATAGATGGTACTGAGAGAGCCTATTTTAACATTTCATGGGAGTAGAGACCCTCAGTGGTATAGAGTGCATCATTAAATTCTATTATGTTTTTACTTTTGTACCTTAGAATCAATTACTTAGTACTAGTAGTAAAGTCATTTGTGGAGCTATGTTTAGTGAAAGCTGGAATCTGCCTTAATTAGTGAGGTATCACGAGACATGCATTAATCGGTGTTTTTTAACTGTTTTCCCCCTTTCTGTTCCAGTAGAAAATGTGTCAGAGAAGCAAAAGTGCTGTTTGGTTCTTTTAGACTGCACATACTTAATAAGAAGCAGTAATGTTAAAATTTTCCCATGTGAGGTACTTCTGAATTTTTAGTATGCGGTGCTGCATTAGAAGATACTGAACAGGATAGTTGGCTAAGTGAGTTAGATCTGAGGTGAAGAGCTGTGGCTGCCACGTGGTTCCTGTCTCGGCTGTCTTTTCCCTAGTGCTCCAAGGTGAACCAGAGGCTTGCAGAGCAGGAAACCTACTAGAAGCATGTAGTTAAAAATGTCATGTAACAGCATTCTCGCATATAATGTAGTATCTAGCTTCCTCTCTTCCTTCTTCAGCCTGCATCGTTTTTCCTGCTGTCTTTTCAAGCAAGAGCTGAAATGCAGGAAAGATGTGTAGGATAACAGATTGCTGTCCTAAGCTGAATAATTTGGTTTTAGATTTAGATACCATGATCAGGCTGTGAATGAAATACAGTGGTTCTTACAGCTCTCTGCATCACTTATGTTGTTCTATGTGACAATAATCAAAATATGGCTCCCTGACACATACTAGAGCATATAGTGACAGAGCCTGCAATAAGGAACTTTTAACCTGAGGGACTCTTTATTATGGAAACTTACTCCACACTGCTGATACTGTGATCTAATTTAGACATGAACTTTGAAATGAGTCTTAGCAAATGTCTTGTGTGTGTTTGTTTGTTTGGGTTTTTTTTGATTGAGTAGAAAAGTAATCTGAACGATAATCTCAGGTCTAGCCAACATGATAAATTGTGACATATAGTCCTATGAATCAGTTCTTGAGGATCAAATTAGTCCTATTTTCTGAATGACACTTAAAGCCCATGTCCTCAGAAGTGTGCAACCTCTTGACTGCCACCGTTTGGAAAAGCCCTGTGTTCCCAGTTCAGCATGACGTTTACTCTGTTTGAAGTCTGTTTGAGCCTGTACATGGTTAGACACATGCTGAAACAGGTTTAATGGATTGTGATTATGACTTTCCTTATGTGTCAATTACCTGAAGTGTAAAGCTTGGGTAAAAATAGAAATATGTGAAGCACCTGGGTGCCTCTTGCAGCTCAGGGACATAACAATTACGTAGCTCAGTACTTCAGAGGAAATAGGAACCCACTGAACCCTTCTTCTGAAACTGAAGGTGAATTAATGGATATAAGTGAAACTTTTTTTGAAGCTGCTTCAAATGTGCTTTGAACAAACACAACCATTTATATTCTGGAGACATACATAAGTAGATTTATTACAGATATTGGCTAGTTCTATAAAGGCAAATGGAATATTTGTCATTACTTCTGACCTGCGTTATTTTTCTTCTGTACTGGAATATCTCAACCTTGGTTTTCTGCAATTAGAAGTGCTAGCTGATATTTCTAGAATTTCCTTTCCAAGTGGAGCAAGGGGTGAATAGCGAATGGGCAGAGAAATTATGTTCTCCTCATAAGCCGAAGGAGTTTTCCCTGGATGTGTTTTGTATATGCTGGAAAAAGTCGAGCAACCACACCAGAATGGGCTAGCTGCTGCTTCTTCTTTGGCATGGACGTTGCAATAAGCACTGTTTCTCCCTATTGAAGTCGCCTTCTGGATTAATGCCCCCCCCCCCCCAACACTGTTGAATCACTGGGGATTGTTTGGGTCTCTGTTCCTTACTTTAAGTACAATGCCTTCAAAATCCTGCCTGCCTTGCAGGTGTTTAAATTGCAGTCGGTAAAACCCTAAATCTCTGCTATTGAATATACATTTTAACAGTCATGAACCACTGATGTTTTTCTCCTGCATGATCCTAGCTAGGATTTACAAGCTTGGTCCTATGCCATGCTGATCATATTAGGAAAAGGTGAGGGAAGAACCATTGCTGGAATCCCCCTTCTTCCTTAAAGGTTTAATTGCCTGTGTCCCAAGGCTTCAAGGTCCAGCTCTGACTTGATCCAGCTGCACAACCTTGCTCACACTTCTGAAGAACACCTGTGAGAAATTCTGTTGAGAGGTAAAAAAAGATAAAATTATAGCCAGTGGTAGGAGAGTTGAGACCGGATCATCAGTAGCTCAAATATTCAAGAGCATAAAGAACAGTAGGGAAAGACAAATCCTAAAAGGGAAGAAGTGGACAGGGGGGAAAGGAGGCTGGTCAGGATCGTAGGGTAATTGGGCCAAGTTGTTGGTGTTGGAGCTGGTTGAAGATGGCAGCTTGGCAGTGTGGAGGAGCCGTCCTGGAGCCGTGCAGGATGACCCCTCCTTGCCAGACTGGTGCCTGTCTGGCCAGCAAAGACCCCTCGGGGTCCCCTCGGGCTGGGAGCATACTAATGCCTAGCCTTCTAGCTCACTAAATCCCAGCTGCCTTCTGTGTGGCTTAGCCACTGCTTTCTGCTTTAACCTGTGTGTATCCTGCTTGCAGAGTCTCTTGTCTGCCGCTGAACGTGCCCAAACGCACCAGCCCAAAAGAAGGGCTGGGACAAAAGGCCTCCTTGTTTAACCCAGGGATTGGTTAAAGGAGGTGCTGGAGCCGGGGTCTGTGTGCCTGGGGAGCTCTGTCAGGCTCCTGACGGTTGTGGTGGTCTCTTCCAGTTACGCACCTTCTCTTCCCTGGTGTCCTGTTATGTGAGAAAGGAGCGAGGTGGCGTAGGTGCCACCTTCTGAGAGGGTGTTTGTTCGCAGGTCCGCGTCCTGATCGGGGCACGTGCATCCTGCCTGATGGAGAGAGGGTCCCCAGCTCTGGTGCGAGAACGGGGACTGGGGCACATGCCCTTCTTCCCAGTCTGTCGCTCCCTGTGATGCCTTCCAGGGCACAGGGAGGGCACCTCCCCGGGGCATGGAGAGGCTGGGGGTACAGGTCTCCTCAGCTTCCCTCGGACTGTCTGAACAACCAGAGACCACTGGCATCACTTCTCATGCTCTTCAGGGACGCACCCACACTCTCTCCAGCATTTTCACCCTTTGAAGAAACAATGATTTCTTTTCCTACTGCAAAGTGAAAACTTCTGTGGTTTTGTTTTTTTTTAAGCACAGATTTTTTTTCCACATAAATTTGGGCTGCTTTCAGTGGATGAAGACCTATATACACATTCTCTCTCTCAAAAAAGTGAAACTTGAAGTAAAAGAATACCATAGTGTGCGCTGTGGACTCTGAGATGAAAAAGCTGTTTAAGAATGCTGCAAAACCCACAAGTATTTTTCTGGTTCCACAGAACTGCCTCAAAAGTCATCATGCGGCCTTAGCCATGATGTAATCTGTTATTTAAAAAAAGTAAAGCAGAGGGAGTGGCATAACCTTGTATTAGTCCTGTTCATATCGCTTATGGAAAAAAATACCAGTTGTGCTGACTTTGGTATGCTTTATCTCTAGCCAGTGCATCCTTTTATTTTATGTATTTTCATTGTGATTGCAGAGCAGAAACTAACCTCCTGAATTCAGGTGGAAATGACAGCTCAAATGCCTTTGTGAATCATTCTAAGCCTCATTGAAACAGGGATGCAGCTAAATGAATGTAGATATTCAAAGTCTGTATAGAAATCCCTGACATACTGGTAATTGAAAATGACTGTCTCATTCTCTTTAGTGAATGAAATTATTCAGAATAGCTAAGGGGAAATGTCATTATGTGAATCAATCCAACACTTATTGATTAATCTTGCCTCTGGTTTTAGTAGTTCTCCCCTTTCATGCTGCAATATATGAAAATCTTTATGAATTCAAAGACATTATTATGCTGGTAAGGTTTGAATCAGACTCTAAATATTTGGAATGCAGGACCCCATTTTTTCTTGAGACAGAATTTTGGGAATCTCCCCATAAAAGTGACGATTGTGTCTCAATGGAAGAAGCTGGAGTTTCTTAGCATGACTTAGAAAGGTCAGCCTGTAGCCAGCTCTGAGATCTGCTGTCCCATGGTAGCTTTGAAGTTTAGCAGCCATGGCTTCAGGCTGTCACTTGATTTCTCCTTAAATCCTGGCCAATCAGGTGATGGAAATATATGTTGGTTGGAGTGCAGACTATTGACAGACACGATGGATGACACTCTTCTCCCATCTTGGTGCTTCTTTCTGTCTACAAACCATGAAGCAACTGATGTTCCTGCAAAAGGTCATCTTTGGGTTTGGACACAAGGGAA
Organism: Haliaeetus leucocephalus; assembly: GCF_000737465.1. NCBI lineage: Eukaryota > Metazoa > Chordata > Aves > Accipitriformes > Accipitridae > Haliaeetus > Haliaeetus leucocephalus. Next base: position 5,786,844 of record NW_010973199.1, on the reverse strand, counting down.
AGACAACTACAGGTCTGTCCCTGAGCTACAAAGGAGGAACTTTAAATCTATAGTGAGCAGACTTGAGCCTACAAAGCAATCCCTTCTGTCTGTTGCCCACCACATACTTTGGGGCCATGTTGCTCTTTCCCTATTGCTGGACCCTAGGACATGTCAGCAGGGCACAGCATTTGCTCTTGGCAGGGGGGACGGGGATGGGGATGGACAATTTTATGTCAGATACTGGCATTTCACCACCTCCTGCATATGGAACTAACAGTATCGACACTTATCGATTATCTCCACAATCATTGCAAACGTGTGCACCCCACTGTAGCTCAGCCAATGCCAGGAAGAAACTCAGCTTTCCTTCTCTTTGCAGTAGTCATGTCAGTGCATATTTAAGCTTGCATTTTCATTGGAAAATGTTAACGGATGGCAAGGCTGGACCTAAACAACGCCAAAGTTTTGGTGAAGGTTAGGGTTAATCTTCATAGCTGTATCCTGTCCCTAATAGATAATATCAAAATCCCACATCTTCAGTCTTTGGGACAGTTAGATCTGTTAAATAAGCCATTCTGAATAGATAATGCATTAAGCAGAAAACTTAAGTTTAGATCAATACCAATTGCATGCCAATTTTTGAATTCGAGCAATAATTCCAGAACCTTTTCCTATCCCTGCCACTCTACTTCCAACAACCATGAGTAGCCTCAAAAAAAAAAAAAAAAAAAAGTATTGTTTCAGCACTTTTGGTTTTCATATCAAAGTGATTCTTTGGAATTAAGTAGTAAAAAAATAAAAGTAGATTTCTGGGGAATGGGAGCTAGTTTTGCTTCGATTTCTTATGTTGGGTTTTACTTTGTTGCTGAAATCTTTGTCCTGGCTGGTGAAAATTCCCATAGTACTGTCTAAAAATTTAACATGAATCTGAAACATGAGATTTCATCTTCCAGCTATTCAGAATTTATTTTACTTCCTTTTTGTTAAACTCTCCTAGTACAGTGATAAAATACTGAGCAGTACTTTAGTATTGAGTAATGAGAGTAGCAGTTAAAAAACCCCTGACATCCCCCCAACCAAAAAACCAAACAAAATAACCTCTTAGCATTTGAAGAACATAAGTTATTTTCCTGAGGGATCCTGGTTCTCTGGTACTCAACACAAGTATAATGAACAGCAGCAGAAAAGCCTCTGGATTTTTTTTTTTTAGTTAGTCTGCCAGTTCATATGTTCTTGACTGCTTTTACACACTAGTACAGAAAATTCCTTTAAAACTACCACAGAATTACTGAGGAAACCTATCATGCTCTCTGTGTTATTGGCACAATAAAGACCAAGAACTGGGAGTTAATCCTATTGACCTCAAAGTTCTCCTCCCTGCATTTGGAAATGCTGCAGGTGCTCTAGTACTTAATTTGGTTCAAAATAAGAAATGAAAGTGATTCCATTAGTGTGTTTGATATTGGTTGGAAAAACTTTCTGGTGCTTGTTATTAAGCCTTGATTGTCAGATAGGAGGAGAGCTTGTTTCAGTAAAGGCATTTGAATGCTTGTTTCTTTCCTAAATTTGAGGAGGCGACACTGTCTTGTCTACAATACCGACTCAACCCAGAAGCTTGTCTAGGCTTACAGTGTGTATCTGGGATTAGTTAATACTTGGTAGCCTGTAAGAGTTTTTATTGTGTCAAGTTTTCCAAGTTATCTCTCTTTCAAGGCTAAAATCTTAAAATGAAATTTTTATTTTCCACTTTTCACTTAATTTTTTTTTTTGTACTTGTTAAAAAAGCATGCAGAATGTAGTATTTGACCTAGTCATTACTCTAGAGTGGACTGGTAGGTACTTGTAATTATAGCATCTTGTTTCAGATTTTGTAAGTCTGTGAAACTTCTGCAATATGGGGCTGAAACTTTCAAGGAAAAATGTCTGTATCCAACTGAATTTCTCTTCTCTGTACTTCAGCCAAGATAGCAAAGCTATTTCCAAGAACAACAATAAGAGAAAACACCAGTGACCTTTCCTTAAATGCTGTAGAACCCTTGTGGTATTAGAGCAGACAATAGATATTTGGCTGGAAGCTGACCTTTGGGCTAGAGATGTCCTTTCTCTCTGTGAAAATCCACCTAAATCTGGCCAAGACACAAACTTTCAGGTCTTTGAGGACTAGTATGAAGCAGAAGACAGTGAGCTTGAGAAATGGTAGTAATTATCTGCCTGTCTGTATTCCCTTTCTGAGCTCTGAAACTAGGCATTTCATTCTTTAGGCTCACTATTTGTGTCTCAAATAACTGAAGTATTTTTTTGAGTGAATGGAGTTGGTTGATATTCTTTAATTTGAGGTATGGTTAGGTTCTATTTCAGGAAACTAGATTTAAGATGTCTTCAACAGTGTAAAAAAAGGGCCGTGAACAGCAGGAGAAAATGCATTCTTAAAGTAATTTGAGAAGGGATCATTCTTTTGGGGGTTTAGAAAAGTTTGAGATGAAAAATGGTGGTGTTGCATCCTGCACATACCATGTGTAGAGTGAGGGCTAACTTCAACAAGACCTAATTGCTTATTGTTGCTTTAACCTCTGTAAAGGTTAATTTCCTGGAAATGACAGTATTCTGAAAGCCTTGTGATTTATTTATTTTTCTTTGATGCTAGTCTAAACTTCTGATTTATTGTTGGTTCTGAGGCTTGCAGAAAAAGCACAGCCTTCATCCCCTTCATCCTTCCTCTTCTCCCTTGCAGAGAGCTGCTGCAGAGTGCCCACCTGGAGGAAATGTTCTGTTGACATCTGGTAGATAGATGGGGGAACAAAAATTTCATGGAGACTTCACTTCAAATACAGTTCATCAAAAGACATCTGAAAGACAGGCTGGAGAGCTGAGATCTGTCTTCATCAGATCTCTTCTAAGAGGGAAAACTCACCTTTTTCATCATGGAAGGAGGCACGAAAACATCTTGTCAGAAGAAGTCTCTAGAGAAGCTCATTTTCTCTTGTCCAAAACATTTGAAGCAATAACTTTTTGTTACCCAAAACAAACAAACAAAAAGTTACCACCTTACAAAGCAAAAAACGAAACAACCAAAAAGCCCCCAAGCCCCCAGAACCCTAGCTTAAAAAAATCTTAACCTACACAATACCTATTTGATGTGCTCTGGATAGCTGAGAGAATGAGAAGTGTAGTTTGGTCTGTCCAGGTGTGATAGAAATGGATTTGTCAGGTATCTGGTAGGTAGTGGGGATGAAAGGCATGTACATCTCGCGTCCTAAAAAAGCGAAAGCAGTCTGCTTTACCTGTCATCCCCACAGGAGGAAAAAGACCATAAAAGGAAAAAGACCATAAAAGGAAAAAGAAGACAAAAGAACGAGGTGCTGTTCACATCTGATGAAGAGAAGGGGTGATGAATAAGGGAATCAACAGGTAGGCCTGAAACATTTAATTTATGTATGTTGTTTATTATGCTTGAGGCACATTACTACTAGAAGGAACTAATGTCACAAAATGGAAGAATTTGTGCCATTTATTCTACAGTGATTTGGGATGGAACAGGTAATCGCTTTAATCTAAGACAACAGCTTACAAACTTGAGAGCAAAAAAAATTTTGATCAGGAAGAAAGTTGAAGTCAGAGTCTTCTGTAGCACAAAAATAGGGAGCCTTTCATTTCCATTGCAAGCGAGAGAAACGTGCATAATACACGTATGCTCTGTGTGCTTTTTGTTGGGGAGCTGAAGTAAGAGGAACAGAAATTGCTAGCAAGCCTTCACATTTCAGAGCAGCAAAATGCTGTAGAAGGAACAGAAGCAGAAGTGGACAGAGGAGTGGGAATGAGCTATGACTCCTGGGAGTCAGTATGTGACTCTGCCCCATCCCCAGAACCTTAGCAGCTTGTATGAAACTTTGCTTCGCAGCAGGATAGGTGAGGGAGCCTTGAGATTAAACAACCAAAACTTGTGATTAAGATGTTGTGCTTCAGAACTTGCCAAGCAACTGGCTGCTTAGTGGTTGTCCCACCTAAAAGCCCTCCAAACGGGGGTGTGGGTTATGTGTGTGGGAACAGAAGAGGGAATTGTGTATTGTTACCGTTTTGGGGAGGAATTGTTAGTTACTTCATCCTGTTCTGCTAATCTTCTCTTGCCACTCTCTATTGTGCCTTAGTTTCTTCAGTTACTTATTAAGGACTCCCCCCCCCAATTGATTCATGTTCATCACAGACAACTAGATAGTTTCCTATTACCTGGTGATGGTGGGGTGTTTGTTATTGTCCTCTAACTACTGAATCTGACTTTCTTGCTGCTAAACAGCTCCAGAAGGGCTTGGCTCAAGGCATGGCACTCCTGGCAGCTTGCTGGCTGACTGGTGCTGAATTTGACCCTATGGCTGAATTGTATTTAGCATTTAGTCCAGGAGAAGGCTTAGGTTTAAGTCCAGGTTAGGTCACTATAAGTACCATTAGGGGAAGACATTTTTGTATTATTTTTCATTTTTAAACAAAGCCAAGATGAGGGTAGGTACTCATCTAGGACACATCAGGCTTATTTTTGGAACTGTCCATTGTGGGCAGAACAGCTGCTGGCTTGTTAAAGAAGATCTTGTCTGGAGGCTAGAGGATAACCAGTGTGATAAATCCAAGGCTGAGAGAGGACTGAAGCTCCTTTTCAAGGAGAACTACTGGTTTGATTTTTTTCTTTTTTTTTTTTTTCTTCTCCTGTGTCTGAGCTACTCAGTCCTGTGACTGATATGTTTAGGGTTTATGATGAGGTTAGGGTTAACTTGGGCTTGCTCAGGGAGAGTTGGAAATCTTGGATAATTTCTGAGTTAAGGCCTCCTTATTGTATTTTGTTCTATTTTAGAATAGACTAGTATTAATGTTCAGAGTTGTATTTAGTTGTAAGTTGGAATTCAGGCAAAATAATGGAGGATGAGCATGTGCTTGACCTTAAAAAATGATTGAAGCTCATTACTCTTCCTCTTTGTGAATAGACAGTCTATCAAAGGTACCATGAGCCTCACAGATAGGATAAGAAGAAATCTAGTTCTATCTAAGTGACATGGAGAACCCCAAAATTAAGAGATTGTACTCTCAGTCTGCAAGCAGAATTAATTTATTAAAGTATGTTGGTGGAATCTGAAACCTAGGGCTCAGCTTAAACTGGTTGCTACTTTTCTATGACTGCAGAAGAATCCCTCAAGTTAAGCTGAAAATGTAATTAGTTGACAGTTGTAGGCTTGGTTCGCTGGGTATACCTGAGCTGTGTAAGGTGTAAAATATGAACTGGAGATAAAAAAAACTATGCTACTTTATGTAAGGTTGAAAGGCTTTTCCAGAAGAAATGGTGCAAGATCCATAACTCTTTAGAGTTAATTTGGACAAGACCTTGCATTTCAGTTGACTACCTAATTACTTTGATTACATATGAATAGCTAAGGTGATCGGCCATGCATAAATGTTCCTAAATGATTTATGGGATTAGGTATGAATGAAGGTTAGGGGAAGATAAGGGAGTCTGGGCTGAAGGCTGGACAAAAAGTTGTGAAGGTATACTGTACTGATTTTTTTTTTTTGTGTGCTATGTCCATGCTAAACCTAGGGCTGCACTTCATGAACCAGATAGCCCAGAAGGGACGAGGCAGCTTGGCAGGAAAGAAGATTCCTAGTTAAGGTGAGGACACAAGATGATTTTGTAGGAGTTGCTGAGCATGGCACTGCCAACAGGTATGAAGTAGGAGGTCTGACAAGGGCTTGGCTTTTGGATTTGGTTAGTGAGGAGCTACTGGGAAAGTCCCCTGAGGAGAACACTTGTGAGAAAGGCCATAAAGACAGGCAGAGATGTCCTAGCTGTGAGCTGGAAAGTTTTGAGCTTGGCTCCATGGCAGGCCCTGAGCTACAGCTAGGTATAGGGTTGCAATTAAGGCTTATCCATCTGCAAGTTAAACAGTTCTGGTTGTGCTAGCAGATATTAGCTAAATGAGTGCCTCTCTTGAAAAAACAACCCAAAACCTTAGCTACCTACCTTACTGAATTATAATCCTCACTGTAACCATAATACGCAGCTTGACCTAGGTAATCCTATGTCAAGCCTAGGGCATTAAACTAGATCAGATAAGAATTGATGAAGCCTGTATAGTTTGTCTCTTTAAAGGTCTCCTCACTATAATATATTTCTATGACTTCTTTCCTGTAAACAAATCCTGTAAATGAACTTCAGATATAACTTAAGCTCTCTAGCTGTTTTGTGTCTAAAGACAAGATTAAGTTTTATCAATTTAGATCAACCACATGCTTGTTCCCATCTGTCTCAAAGGTTTCTTTCAATTGGGCTATAACATCAGTTTTGACATCCCCTGGTTACAGAACCATAACCATCATCCTATTCCTAGGCTTTGTTTAGAATCTATCAGCCCTGTGAGATCTAACTTTAGGTTAAATCAAACCAGTATGTGTCTTTGTCAATTCTGAATACCTTTTAGAAAAATTATCTTGCTTCTGTGTTCTCATTTTTTCTGCAGCCACTCCAAATCCTAACCAGAAGTCAAGAATCAAATGAGTTCAGGAAATCCATTGAAGACTGCTTATGTCCTTATCTTAAGTCCACTTGTAAACCAAATAAATAAATAAATTAAAAAAAAAAATCAGAATTTCCACCTGTTTAACTTCTAAGTGTAAGTGAATTTTTACCTGAAGTTATGCAGTTTAGCAGAGTTTAGGGCTATTGAAGCCCTACTCAATAGGTAGGAGAATAAGATGTACTTTTAGCCCTGTGCTTAAGGTGACATCTGCCCTCAACTTAACCTGAAGGCCTCTTCTCAATGAAACTGGAGATCCTCTACCTTCCCAAGCAATAACCCTATCCTTGTCCTTTATCACAGGCTTAATTTGCATTCTGTACCTCATACCCATGAGAACTGCTTGAAAGAATTGCTCAAGCTTGTACCTGTTCAAGCTTTATCCTGAAGCATTATTTTTTGTTGAAAATATAATTTAAGAAGACTATCAGCAATTCTGAATCCTAATTCGGGTTTTGTTTTATGTGAGGTTCCAAAGTAATCATCAGTCTTACAGTTGACAAAATGGTTCAGTTCATGATGTTTTCAACTCAACCCGAAGGCTTGCTCTTGATGAAGTGTTGTGGGTTAACCCCAGGAGGCGAAGCCTCACATGGCTGCCTGCTTTTCTTCCTTCTCCCCAAGTGGGATGAGGGAGACAATCCAAAGGGTAAAAGTGAGAAAACTCATGGGTTGAGATAAAAACAGTTGAATACGTAAAGCAAAAGCCACACAGACGAGCAAAGCAAAATAAGGAATTCATTCACTACTTCCCATGGGCAGGCAGGTGTTCAGCCATTTCCAGGAAAGCAGGGCTCCATCACACATAATGGTTACTTGGGAAGATGAATGCTGTAACTTAGAACATCACCCCTTCTTCCTTCCTCAGCTTTTATTGGTGAGTGTGATGGGATATCCCTTGGGTTAGTTGGGGTCAGCTGTCCCAGCTGTGTCTTCTCCCAACTCCTTGTGCCCCCCAGCCTCCTGCTGGTGGGGTGGGGTCAGAAGCAGAAAAGGCCTTGACATTGTGCAAGCACTGTTCAGCAATAGCTAAAACATGAGTGTGTTATCAATGCTATTTTCAGCACAAATCCAAAATATAGCCCCATACAAGCTACTATTAGAAAATTAATTCCATCCCAGCCAAAATCAGTAGATAAAGTCAATACTACTGTCCATGCGCATTTACCTGACTGAAGCCCAATCCTAAGCCTAATGAACATTGGTGAACCTTTGTTTGGCAGTAAAATTTTATCACTGCTGTTCGAACTGGCTCTTTCAAAAACAGCTGGACTGAGGAGACTCTAACTAACACTTTGTTTTCCCATACTTAACCTGAATGTAGCTAAACCCAGTCCTAGCCTGAACACTGGCCTGATTTACCAGCCACGGTGACCACTCCCTAGTTAGATATTGCAGTATGGTTTAAGTTCCTTTTTCCTTCAGTAACTAGCTTAGTCCCACAGTATTTCTGGGATTCATCAGGAGAAAAAAACCCCCACATTCAGCCTAAGTTTTTTTTTTTTTTTTTCCTGTCACTAAGACCAATGCTCTCACTGATTCAAACTGTAAACCAAGGTTTAATACAGTGCAGCCTTTCCCCCTATACAAATGACAAAAAGCTCAGGTAGATACAGCCATCATTTTTCTCTCTGAAATATTCCATGAAAATCTTCACTCTTCACTTCCAAACCCTGATCTCAGCTACTGATCAAGCAATCAGACCCATGTCTGAAAGAGCAATAGGTCTGTTATTATCTGTCCTTAAATTGCAGTAAAAGACCTTCCAAGATCAATCAATAAACACAGATCTCTCAGCCTCTGCTTTGCCAACTTGTAATCTCAGCACAGTGCTGAATTTTATCAAAGACCATGTAACTGCACCTGATTTGGGAGCCAATTTCTCTTACTACTAGCCAGCATTATATTTGTAAACTTTAATGGACCCACCAATAAATGCAAATGTATAGAGCTGGATTGTGAACATGGTCTAACTTCTGGTGTAAAATTTAAACCAAGATTAAGGTTTAACAACTGTATCTAAATTAATACTAGCAATAACACATCATCTCCTGCTGTCACCATTCCTCATCTTCCTCCTGCGGCTTTTATGGAATAATCAGTAAACACACCTGTGAGCCTTCATTTTCCTGAATGTTCTCCCTAACCATAATCATAACCTGGACAAACATGTTTTCCCTAGTACTAAAAATGATATGATGTTCTGTCATCATCCCTTTTCATTGAAGATTTTTGCAAGTGTTTGGACTAGGCTTTCATAAACCTGAATTCTAACTATCCTAAGCTGTTCTTTGTTGATTAGTAAGACAATTGGTGCTGTAGTAATGGAAGTAAGGCCCCTGACATCTTTCATTTAGTCTTTCAGGATCTGGAGACCTTGCAGGAGGTGTGAGAAATGTAATCATTGATCAAACACTGCTCTGAACCTTCATTCGGACCATGTACTGAAAGATAAGCTAAGTATTCTTAGCAGTCAAACTGAAAAATGGTTATTCCTACCATGAGCCAGCCCCTACTTCACCCTGGCATGATCTGCAGGACTGATCAGCCAACAAAGCCCTGAAACCTTCACCCTAGGATTCTGACCTTGAAACTTGCACTTGCATTAATTACAGTTAAGATACCGACACACATGGCAGGACCAGCAATTGCACTGTTAACTCTCATCTAACAGGAGAGGCAAATCTTCAGCGTATGATCTGACTTTCAGTCCCATGCTAAAGCCCAGCCTTAAGCACTGACCAGGCAAACAAGTTAGCATTGAAATGTCAACAGTGGTTAATCTTTACAGCTGTCAGCCCTCTTTTACTTGAAATTTCTAGGATCCAACATTAAACTGGCTGTAGAACATGTGCTTTCACAAATGTTCTTATGCAAGCTTTAATCTCAGAACTGACCTCTATCATGGATCAGTGAAACCAGCTTGTCCAAACTGGAACCTTTACACTCAACCTATTCAGAGGCCAGAGCTTATGTTGCCTTTCATGCAATCTATAAATGCTGGGCTAGCATTTATCCTTATTTTGTCCCTACAGGTTTTCCAGCATCCATGAAAACTTTCAGACCACAATACTGAAGTCTTAACCCAAATTTTAATTTTAGAAGTGGTCTTAATCATCGATCATATTTGTTTACTTAGCTATGTAACCCTCCTTTTCTTAATTGCTTCATGCAGGCAACTTTTGCAGTGTGCAGAGACTTGTGAAACAGGACACATCTTTGAGTATAAAGCAATTACGGGTTGATTAATGCACACAATAGATATCTAACATTAATAAGCTACCAGTGGTAAGCTCATGATCCTGATAAGACATCTCCCAAGCCTTTGCCAACCAGTGCAAATGCTGGCCCCTCTTGTTCCTTGAAATTGGCTGATCCTCACTGTTTTTGAGTTTGTATCTTCAGATCCTCTTTTTTCTTTTTCCTTTAAAGATTTATACATTTTTGGTCAGTATTTTTATTTTCTCTCTTGAACCTCTGATCTGCCAACTATTACTGTTTGAGCAATTATACTTGTCTTTTTTTTTCTTTCTTTCTTGCCTTGCTTGACTTTATTGCATACTTTCTCACTTCTTAACAAGATTTTTCTCAGTAAAACTGAGCCAAGGTCACACTGCTCTGATGTACCCATGTAGACCTTGGATCACAGACAGCTGAACTCCTGTTGCAGCAGAGGGTCAGTAAGCTTTTTCAGTGTGCCATGAGCCCTCAACATTCTCGTGGGAGGCCTGTAGAATGTGTCAGTACATATAGCTCCTCGATGTGACTGCTAAACAGTAATTCTAACCCTAAAATGAGACCAACAGCATCACATCAGAGTAAAGAATCAGAGGACCTGTTGACATTTGCTTTTATTGAACACTGCCAACATTTCAGGTTTCACCAACAGAGTTATTCAGATTATGCTTTCTCATACATTATTAACAGCTCTAAACATTATGATAAATCAGGAATTCTTCCCACCCTTGTACCAACATTAAATCATAAGTTCTTTTCACCTCATTCTTTGTCTTAAATATGTATTATCCATCAGTTAAAAAGATCTTCAGCCTGCATATTCCCAAATCTTTATTCTAATCCCAGCCATCAGAGAACAGACCAACCTTCAGGATAAGATATCTGAACCAGCTGGGACCAGGTGTTAGCCTGCTCTTTGAGCCCAGAAGGATCTTAAATTTGTTTAACACATCTGAGCATTAATTCTAGCCCAAACTGATACCTAATCCAGGCATGGTTCAGGTTACCTCACTGACAGCTTTTAGTGCTGGCATATCAGGACTTGGCCTTGCAGAAGTCAGCTGTAAAAACAGCAGTTCAGCCCATTTAAAAAATCTTAAACTGAATTTCAGAGTATGTTTCTAAACTAGATGTAAAGGTAAAAAAATACGCTGTAAGAGCTTGTAGGACAGGTGGTCCACACAAGAATTTGGCCCAGCAATGATGCAACATATGTGAGTCTGGAAGTTCTGTAGGTATTACAGGCTTCGCAAAAATCCATGAGTCAAAGTGGGCAATGCTGGTGTGTTGAATATTGAAGTTCTGTCACCATTGTGACCTTTTCTGGTACCAGATGATGCTACCTGATGAGACACCTGTTTAATCCAGTTAAATCTAGTAGAGAGGTTTAAAAAAAAAACAACAACCCTACAATTCTCTTTCCTAGATAAAAACTTCATTCTGAAAAGTCAGCTTTCTAAATTTGGTAACTGATAGTAGTGGCATTACTGGAGTCCCTTTTTTTGTTTTTGTTTTAGGATTAAAAAGATAGAAAACTACAAACATTAGAAAAGTCTTGGCTATCTTTTAAAAAAAATAGAGTAAATATAAGGTAAAATGAAAAGAACTGTACATAAGCTCTTAACTCTTGAATAAGACTCTTGTCATTGAAGAAAACTCGGTGAATAATAAAATTTCCTGATATCTAATTTTCAGACAGCAATTCTATGGACTGTAATCAGTATAGATTGCTGAAAAGTATTTATCTCCCATGATATATTCCTGGGACATGTGATTGTCCCATGATTGCTAAATTTAATATAATATTTTTTCAGGAGAAAGTAAAAATTTTGTTTCCCTCCTCCAAACTAAATATTCTGAAATATTTTTGGTTTGTAGTCAATATTTCAATTTTATGTCTTTACTCATATATAGTTTTATCTATAATGGCTAAACTATTAGCACGCATTATCGGCAAAACAGCCAATAAATGAGAAATCGATAGGTTGTTTCCTCAAGAAGCTAAACTGATGAGAGTCAAGTATAATTTTGGTGCAATCTTATTTATGTATGAGGAAGTCGATGAATTTCTGCCTCCTGAACTAAGAAGTAACAATAGGAGCTAATTTTCTTGTTCAGAAACAGAAACATGGTTTGTAGCCAGTCCTGGTGCTTTCTCTCTGCTTTCTTTCTCTTGGACTAGCGATACCCATCAACTGTGCAGAAGGTCTGAATCAGACAAACAACTCTTGCCTGCCTGCCTTCAGATAGTTCAAGTTCTCCTAACACAGCATAATCTATCCAGTAAATCAATTGTGAAATAAGGACTGGTACAATGCTGTTGCTCCAGAGTTCCCTGAAAATGTAACCAGCTTTAAACCTAGCAGCTGTACCAGACTGTTGCTATACCATAGTATAGGTTAAAAATATATAAATTAAATAATAAAGCAAAAGTAAACTTGTGTTTTCAAATAGTTATTGTAGATCGAGAGGGGTAAATAGGAAAAAGTAAGGCATTTTCTAGAAACTTGGGAAAGGTAAAACACGGTCATTAGCTACTGAAGACCCTTGCACTAAATGAAGAGTTTGTAGGGCCTGCCAGTGACTTTCTGTGAGTAGGCATATTTTGTATATAATAACACTGTGTAAACTGTGCTATTTGCTCAGATTTATTTTTAATACTGTCCTTTTTTATGGTCCAGTAAAACCCAACAATAATAAAAAGTACAGCCTACAAACATTTATCTAGCTTCCCCATTCATTGTCAGCCTCCAAGATCTTACTTTTCTTTCCTGACCATGGACATATCAAAGTCTCAATTTCTTGAGCAACTTGCATTGTAACAGAAATAATAAGGAAGTTCAATAACATAAAATATTTATAGATGGGCTCCTATTTAGCTGTGCAAAACTTAAAAAATCAGAGGCTAATTTAAAGCCTTGTAGCCCTTCACAGTTTGTGTGTGTGTGTGTTTAGACATATATAAAACCAAAAAAAACCCCTACTGAATATGGCAAGTCATTGCCTCCAAATATGATAAAGTTGTTCACTTACTATTTTTCTATTTTTAAATTTAACTAGAAGCAGCGAGTGCTTATTCATCTATACAGCATAATGTGAACTTGTTGTAATATGGTATCTAGTGTATAGCCACAAGAAAACTAGTGTATCTGTGAAAGAAAGAAGAATTTTGCATAGTGCCATTTCATTAATTTCTTTTTTGTTGTTTGATATTGATATAAAGCAGTTAAACATACACCCTTAGCAAAAAAAACCCCACCCACCAACAAAACCGAACCAAACAACAACAACAAAACCTTTCTGCTATTTATGTTTATAAAGAGGCATTAACATTCAGTCCTCAGGTACAGCAATGGTGTAGACACAGAAAGATTATCATATACAACAATAACATATTTTTTAAAGGACAAATCCACCAAAGTAAAAAAGAAATAGCTTAAACACATGTATGCTTTTGTTCAAACTTCTCCATTTTAAGATGGAGGCATTGTGAATTCAGACATAATCTATTGGCCCTAAAAATGGGATACTTAAGCTACCAAGTTCACCATTTACTGAATAATTCAAATTCCCATCAGTGCAAAAGAAGTTATCTTTATGTTAAGTCTGGCATACAAAACAAAATAGTAATAAATTGAAGGTGACACCTCTTTTTAGATTAACTGAAAATATACTATTAGAAAACTCCCACTTCTTCCTAGACTGTGGTAATAAATATTCCTTGTTGACTCTTTATTTTATACCAGTTCCTGTTCAAGATTTGTGATTACTGAAATGATATTATAGAGAGTGTAGATAAGATCATATATTTTTCAGCTTTTTTTACAGCTGGATGAGTATTTTCCATGGTGTTTTCTTGAAGCCCTTCAAGCAAGGGTATCTATATCACAATCATGAGGAGAGGTTGTCAGAAGCTGCAGGGTTTCTGGAAGGCCACAGAGCTCATAAGGTGAACTTGAAGGAAAATGAGAAAAGGTTCAGAGTGTGTGTGTGTGTTTTTTTTTTCAAAGTTGAATTAACACTAATATTCTCTTCAGTGGAACTTTCTGATTATGAGAATTGACATTTCTGGTAACAACCTGAAAAGAGACAAGTTGTAGCTGGAAATGCTTTTGAAGAGAGTTCTTCCTTGATTTTCCTCAGGCTTGATCCCAAGCACATGTTATTTTTCTCACATTGCAACTCTCTATCGTAAATGTTTTTCTTCATGGTACATGATATATCAAGCTTGATGGTGTAAGTAATACAGACTTGTATGGAATTTACTAGTAGCCTGTCATATTTACTCCATTCACTTAAACAGCAGTTGTACACAGATATACTGCCTTGTTTATCTGTACAGTTTTTTACCACTAGGATTTATCCAGAAAGTATATAGCTGTAGTAATTGTTGTCATGTATTTCTAGAGATAAGTTTTCAAACATTTCTAACATGGCTATCATCTGAGACAAGTACTCACAAATTACCATGATTTAATAAGTACTTCTAAATAATCACATTTTTCAAGGTCTCTGAGGTTTTAAGCTGTCTGCCTCCTTCAAACACTTACATTTATATATCTGTATAACATAGACCTCACTGTCGTTGCATACCAGTGTAAATCAAAAGTAACTTCATTAAAATCAGTGGTGGTAGATGAGAAGAAAATTATTGTAAGTAGGATATGACTCTGCTGTATACCTACATAACTTATTTTTTGATATATGGGACGTGTAGGACATGTCAGCACTGTCTTAAATTGATGTCTGTATTTTATATTCACATGTCATTGCTGCTGCTGAGAATAAACTTCTCTGCCCTCTTCCACGTGGCATCATATACCACGAAAGCAAATTAATTGCAGTGGTATTGATAGGCCAGTGTAGAAATATACACTAATGTGTATCGCACAATGGGAATATGCTCCCAAAATATAAGATTAGTGGAAACCCACCTACTTGAACCAGGACTTAGCAAACCTCAGCCATGAGCTGCTGTTGTTTGCAAGCCATTCTTCTCTCTAGCTAAAGCTCAGCATTTATGCTTCCTCCAGCTATAGCCTGGTCACAATGGGATCATGCAGCAGTCAATTCCCTGCAGTAACAGAAAAGGAACTGAGGGGAAAACAAAATTTGGATGGCTTAAAATTAATTTATTTTATACCCCTAAGGAAGAGTAGGCTTCCTCAGTGTCTAGTCTTCCTTAGACTGCTGCCCCAAAATGTACCAATGACCTGAAAGTGGACGTTGAGAATGATTCTGTGCTTGCTGCTGAAAATCATTCCATTGGCAAGAAAATGGCAACCATACATTTCGAGCCTGCTGGGCAAGCTGTGCAATGCTGAAGTGGAAGCCTGATATGGGCTGTGAGATGGCAGAGTTTAAAACAGTGCAATTTTAAACTGTGTACTTCTAGTACCATTTTTTTCAAAAGTGGCAGGAACATTTCTGAATAATATAAACTCTGTGATGAATGATATAGCAAAGTGATGGCAGAGAAAACCTGCAAAGAAATACGGTAGTGTTGTAACTGATATAATGATGTAACTACTAGATGTATTTCTAACTGCACCGAGAGTTTTCTAAAGTTTATGAAGTTTGATGAGCTTCAAATGAAGATACATGTCACTCTGAACAGTTGCCGTCTCAGGCCAGAGAGATTAGTTTCCCTGTGTTATCCCTACTCTTTAGATTTGATAATGAAAGGATTCCAATAAGTGTGGGGAAGGTAACTTCCTTACTTCACATACCTTGTGTAGAAAGAGAATTTCTTTCCCCACCAGGATGGGTGGAAGCGTGTAGACTTGGCCGAAGGATTCATGAAAATTGTAAAATGTTGATGGGTGTAGTAATCACAGGTTTATAAATACACAAGCATGCACTTTTAATAGGAGTAGAAATATCTTTAAATGGAACAAAACTATAGAAGCAATATAGAAGTAAAAAGAATAAGAAGCTTAATAAATAAGAGCAATGCCTCCTTTTAAATTTTTGACTCTTTCATAAGGTATATAGAAGGTGTTTGGTTCTGGAAAAGTGTTTTCTGCAAAGTCATGCATAAATGCATGCAACACACTGAGGAACCCATGTACATGACCTACTTACAGCATTATCGCATTGCCATGCACAAGGCACTGGATCAAATCTTTGCTATAAGCACATACCATCTGCCTGTAACTAGTACTTAAATGAATGCACTTGCATACAGTCAGCAAACAATATATCAACCAAGCCAGTGTGACTAGGCTGTGTGGTGGTTAGAATCTGAATTAATTAATAAGACATAAATTAATGAATTTCAGGCATATGTAGTTTTACGATAGCTGCATTTACATTAACCATTCATCACTGTCTTCTCGCTTGGATTGTCACAGTCACTTGTGTCTTGCTTAAAAGACACGGTAATGCCTTCAGAGTAGGGATTGTCTTGCTGTGTGAACAGTCCAGAGGGACTTTGGTCCTGCTAGTAGGTACTATTGAATTACAGACAGCTGATAACAGTAACACTCTGCTGAAATGACTGAACGGCAAGTGCTCTATCTAGAGTTTTGCTCAGCTTCTTGTAGCTGCAATGTGTAGTTGTCATCAGCCCTATCTCTTCATTGAAGTCTGGCTGTTTGACCTGTGGTTACAACACAGCTGGCCACACAGAGCCACCAGAAACTGCAGATAAATGGTAAAATTCTGGTCTTGCTGACTGAGGAGTAAAACTGCCTTTGAAATCAATGGGGCCAAAAGTTCATATGACAATTGCAAGCAGAGCACAGCACAGCACCCTTACTCCAGTCATTCCCTGGATCTCTGGGGACTCCTTTGGTTGGTTCCTTTCCTCTTTGATTGGGGCTGGGTAACTGGATGTATGTCTCTCTTTTTGGATGAAGAATTGTAAAACGTGGATTTCCAAAAACCGTTCAGATTTTCACAGTGGAAATACAACTCTCTGAAAGGAATGCAGTGTGGGTCTTGCAAGAGTCTGCAGCCGCTGTGGACACTGACCAAACAGAGATGGTTTCTACCCTTGCCCAGTCCTCTCGGGCATCACCTTCTAGACTTGACCAGTTCCTCACCTGAAGTATTTAGGTGTCTTCTCAGTACTTCAGTTACTGCTAGACTATGCTGTCGAGCCTTTGGTTTTTTTTTTTCATGACTCCTGACTATAGGCCTAGATTCTTATCTCTGACATTTTCAGTTCTGCCTGGTTTTGTGTTTCACTGTTTACATACTGGCAAGCCCTCTGAAATCAACACCTAATGTGAGTCGTCATGTATTCAGTGAGTTTCTTTTGTATGTTAACTTGCTTTCCCTAATTCACAGCAGTGAAATGGTGCTCAAAATCTTAATAGCACAGTTGCATCTGATGAGAGCATGTACATCTGCAGAGGGACTGTGTTAGTAAATAAACTTCCTTCCCCAGTGATCTTATTTTATCTGTGTTCTTACTCAGGAATATATTCATCTTCTTTCTGAAATACGAAAAGAAACTGGTGGAAGGATGAGAAAACAAAAAAACACTCATCCTCGGGATCCCTTGTGTCTTCTAATGCCTTTTCACAACCTTCTACTGAATTATACACCAACAATACTCATTGCATGAACAAGTCCTCAAAAAGCTATGGTCAAATGCTTGTCTTGACTGTAACACAACAGTGCAGTCTAGGAGGGAAAAAAAGCCCTCAGTTCTCCGAGAGTGACAGACACCTTGATGCAATGTTTAACACTGTTTTTCAGAGTTACATTTCTCCTTATGGCAGGACATAGATGTCAGCATGCCAAACCCATCCCAGTACTCCACCAGGACTCATATAAATTTTGGATCCTGGTCTGCCAGCTGCAGCTGCTAGTGTCACATTCCAGTAATGAGCCCTGTGAGTTTGCTGGTGATGGAAATGGACTAAGACTGCAGAGCATTCTGGAAAGAAAAACAATGAAAAATCCCAATGAACTAGGAGTGAATAAATGGACTCATAGGTTAATGATGAGCTGGAGAGGAGCACTTCTAGAGCTTTCTAAATGCCATGACAAAAAGGAAAGAAAGATCCTGACACTGAAAACTGGACAAAGACATGAGAAGAGAGACAATGGAAGAGTGTGTCTTGAGAAAGCGTGAAGATGACACAAGGAGATGAGAACTGGTGGAAAAGGAAAGGGAAGAAAAGGGAACCAAGAAAAAAAAAAGAGAACAGAATGAAAAAATGGAAAAAGAGAAATGCAGGCAAAGAGTCAAAATGAGTTGTACAGGTGATAATACAGAAGGGGAGGAGTAAGCAAAGTGAAGGAAAGCTGAACAGGACCACAGGTAAGTCCTAAGGACCATGTGCATTCTGTTTCTACAGGATGATGCTGAATCAGTACTGGCAAGACTGCGTGACAGAGAGGGAAGGTAGCTCAAATGTCTGTGCATTGACAGGGGGCAAGAACAATGTGTGAACTCCTTATGGCACAGGAGGAGAAAAAAGGCAGAATATTGTTCCAAACTCATGACTTGGGAAGTATGTAAACATATTACTGCCAGAATAATAAACATGAACAACAAAAGTAATTGAAAGTACAACTAAACCAGCATGCTTAGTGTTTTATTTCTTCCATGCACATTTACTCAAGACTGAAAACTTGGCCAAGGGGATCTAGACTTGGCTGTCTGAAAACTATCCTGAAAAATGTCATTTACTGACAATTTTTATTGCAGAGGAATTGTTTATTCTAGGCAGTAGGGTTTAGATAATAATTTCTGACCTTCTGCCTTTATCCAGAGTGGCTGTCACCATCTTGACTTAAAAGTTTCCTTTGATCTCCACAGTGGCCTTTGCTATAGAAGAATTTACAAACATGAGAGCAGAGACTGAAAACTGATCCTTTTAATCCATCCCAAACCTGAACTTCAGTGACTGTTTGAACCAGCAACCTTCTTTTGGCATGGACAAGTGTTACTTGTCAAGTCTGGCCATGCTTATGACCTGTTAAAGGTCTGATGGCAGACTCTTTTCCAATTCTTCTGCCATTCCTTGTGGCTAGGTTTTATTCCTCCGAGAAGAGGAAATCTTTATGATGAGACAGCAAAGACAGGCAGAACCTTAATAATAACCTTTAGTATCATTTACACATACTGGGAAATGCTTGCCAGGTAATTCTGCAAGCCTGTTCAGCCAGAGTGCTGCAAAAAGCTTGTATGGAGCACACACAAAATAGATCATAATTTTAAATTACTCTTTTATGGTTCCAGCAGTTCCTTATTTTTATTTTCCTACGTGTTATCAAGAATATGGCAAAGAAATGTTAGGAAATTGCTTAAAAAATAAATAACAACCTGAATGAATGATAAAATGGACCCTTTGAGAGGAAAGTGCAAGCCCAGCAGTGGAAAGAATGTCGCCAGTAGGACTAATTTTGAAAGATGGCAGCTCCAGTAAAAAAGGGACCTTTTAAAACATTACACTGAGGCGGTGCTCCAAGTCTGGCTCAGAGGGAAGTGTGTTACCTACTGAATTATGAGCAACATCTTGTTCAGCATCCTGTTTAAAGATGGGATTTTCTCTTTGCACTGGAAAGGAAGGGAACAGATGCCTTCCAATAAAAAACATGGCTGCCCTTCAGCTGAACTGCCGTTGGTAGCCTGTGTTAAAATGGTCTAACGCATGCCTTTCTTTAAAGATAATATAATGAATTTTTAAGTTATACAATATCTGTGAAATTACTGCGGAACTTGAATAGATGTTGGCCACCCAGCGTGAAGATGAGATATCAAGGCTATCTTAGAAAGGTAGAAGGGAAAGAAAAGGGTGTAGATGTGATGGAGGGCTTAGAGGAGGAGAGGTTGAATAGATGGACTTGCGGCCTTTGCCATCAAAGGAAAAAGGAGCCAGAAGTAGCGGTCATCTAGTTCATCCCCATTCATCTTCTGCTGTCTGCATCTCTGACCTATTGAAAACAATTGATAGGATAGGGACATCTGGTGCTCTGAAGTAATCTGTTGCTTTAAGTGTCTGCCTAACTTTAAGTGGTGAGCCAATCCAGCATACAAAACATGCTCATGAACCTACATCTTAATGCATTCTGACTCTGTGGAAAAATATATGTAAACAGTGCTCAAAATGGACTAGTACATGACAATATAGTAGCCACTTCACACATGCAAACTAGAAAATTTCATATGTACGGCAGAGAAGTCTGTTCCACATGTAAACTTCCACATTTTTATTTTCAGTTCTGCCTGTAGCATATAACAGCACATTTTATAAAATAATATAGTAACTGGATTATTTCAAACACAGCACGTTTTTCCTCATTTAGGTTTTCATAAGCTACTTTTTTCTAGTAATATGATATTCAGCCAGTGGCAGTTTATATTTTCTACAGATTTTTTTAACTATCGTCACAGTTCTTTATTTTGATTTTATTGGTAATCTTGTTAGCTGTATCTGTGGTTATGCTGATTCTCCATGTTCTTTAATCCAATATGTACTGATATTGAATTGCTACCACAGAAGACAAAAATGAAATAGATAAAATTGCTTCTGTTGGATGACTGTATAAACAATCTGTGTTCAAAAAAAACATCACAGATACCCGAACTTTAGCTCTTAAGCACAAGGAATTGTAAAGATGCTGGATTCTCAGAAAATCCCTGCCCAAGGATTGCCAAACATTAGAGGTTCCAAATTCAGACCATACACTATATGGTGCTCTAGTACATAACCCCAGTTACTGTATAGCAAATCAAGTGTAGGGCTGCTGGAACAAAAATATTTTTTAATAATGATGTTATAATTAAATATTAATCATCAAGTTTCAAAGCTTCTCACCTGGCTAAGTTCCTCTATACTTACAGGTGGTTAAGCTATAACCCATTTTTTTTCTCCTACTATTGCATAATATTGGTGAAAACTGTTACTCTCCACCAGAGAGAGATATTTTAGTAATGGAATAATTGTGGATAAGCTGTCCTCATTTAATACACCATTTAACTGAGCTCAGGGTGTTGGGGGAAGCTGTCCAGAACATGTTGCATCTGTTTATAAAACAGAAAGTCATAGGTGACACTGTAAGGGGCATTCAAATAGAGATCAAGAGACCAAAATTTTGTGCTATATTTAGACAAGGACTAGAGCAGCACTAGAGATTGGGTTCCACTTGAGGTCGTTCAATGTGAGATTTAGGCACCGACATAGAAATGTCTCTCTGTCAGTGGAGATCTTAGTAGACATCTTAGCCTTTATCCAGTTGTCTCAACATAGACTGCTTCCACCATTTGAGACATCATACGGCTTCTCGCCTGGCCCCAGCAGCTTCTCTGGAAATGAGGGCATCCTATAGGTCCTGTAGCATATTTGCCAGACCTTAGAGAATTTCCCATATACTCTGTGGCATCTCAAATGACATTAAATGCTTGCCTTTAGACAACTGAGTTGAGCTTCTGGGGCTGACCAGCTGAATTGCTCTCCAGAAATCACTGCCTGTGTCAACTGAAATGGGAGGTTAGACACTCATGACACATGTAGATACCTGTATGCAGAAACAACCTTTAGTTGTTTTATTTTTCAACAGAGTAGTACCTTTCATGTCAAAGATGACAGGAGGACAGGAACCTGTAATATACCCTGTTATAGTTGGTAGTGATTTAGGGAAAATCCACAGACTGAAAGGCTCATATTACAGCATACCTATAAGAGGACTTGTAGATAAGACTGTTTTCACCTATTTCTGCTGAGATAAAGCTATGATAGCTGCCTCTTCTGTAGATTACCTGGCCTGGCCTAAACAATAATAATGGCACCACTCTGCTCTGCGTCGATTGTTTGTTCATGTTCTTGGGTAGTTTCAGATGGTGGTGGTGATGATGTAGCAAATCATCTTGTCCTGGTTTCGGCTGGGATAGAGTTAATTTTCTTTCTAGTGCCTGTCATAGTGCTGCATCCTGGATTCAGTATGAGAAGAATGTTGATAACACACTGATGTTTTCAGTTGTTGCCAAGTAGCATTTATACTAAGTCAAGGATTTTTCAGCTTCTCATGCCCAGCCAGCAAGAAGGCTGGAGGGGCACAAGAAGTTGGGAGGGGACACAGCCAGGGCAGCTGACCCAAACTGGCCAAAGGGGTATTCCATACCATGTGACGTCATGCCCAGTATATAAACTGGGGGGGCGTTGGCCTGGGGGGATATCGCCGCTCAGACACTAATTGGGCATCAGTTGGCTAGTGGTGAGCAATTGCATTGTGCATCACTTGTTTTGTATATTCCAATTCCTTTATCATTATTATCATTATTATTTTCTTCCTTTCTGTCCTATTAAACTATTCTTATCTCAACCCACGAGTTTTACTTTTTTTTTTTTTTTTTTTTTTTTTTTTTCTGATTCCCATCCCACTGGGTGGGTGGGGGAAGTGAGCAAGCAGCTGTGTGATGCTTAGCTGCTGGCTGGGGTTAAACCACGACACACCTATACAGTCAGAGGCAATGCAAACAGAAATAGACTTTTAGATCCCTGCCTGAAATGTAAGTTACAGTTTTTCGGACAAAATTGAATGAGACAAACAGGGTGGGATTAATTTCAGTTAAATTTTTAAATATATAGTGCAGGTCTCTACTGCCTGGCTAGTCAACTCAGGTTCCCTTCAGAGACAGCAAAGAATAATAGTCACCCCTGGGGTGCACTTCATCTCATCCTATTGTGACATCTAAAATTAATCGTACTCTAGAATTGCCTATATGTCTTTGCAGTCTATGAAGAAAACATAGCACAATTAATTCAAAAGTATCTATAGTTTAGATGGCTGAAATTCATTGAAATGAAATAATTTGCAGCACTTCTCTTCCAAAGGTGTTTCCATCTTGGAAAGAATGTTAGAGACAATACCTTCTTTTTCCACAAGATTTAGTAGTGTTTAGCAGGCTTATGCTTGTTTGTTCAATATGCAGACACCTTTAGGGCTTATTCAGAGCACTAAATAAATTATAACTTGCTCTTGAAAGCAAAGCACATTTTTGGCTTGATTGGGATAGAAAACAAGAGGAGTCACTGGGTCAGAATTAACCTGGGAGAACAGTTACTGGAACCAGAGTGTCCCTGCTGTGCCACAGGGAAGAGGAAAACTCAATCACCCATTGCAATAGAGCTCAAAACTGAGGAGGGTACTTGGATAGCCTTCCAGAAATGCTTAGCAATGGGTTTGTGTCTGTTGGTACTAGTCAACATTGGCCCTGGTAATATGTTACTTTACTCATTTTTCTACTTTAAAAACTATGTAGTCTATGCTAGTTCTATTTTATTGTAATGGAGTCATAAATCTTTGTCCCAGCACAATGTAGCAAAATGAAGTTTGAGTAACTAAACCTGCTGAGAAAGACCACTCTACATTTCTATAAAGTGTTCATTCAATTTTGAACAAGCAACATATTTTCTCTCAGATATGACTCATGCAATTTTATTTTCAGTGTTTATACATTGTCTGTTCTTTTGACAAGTAGCAGACAGTGTATATTAAGCTATGCTATTATGTTGTAAAAAAGTTGCCCACTACATATTTAAAGACACAAAAAACTTTGGATTAATTAGACAGTATTTTCTGTTTCACAAGAATTTCTCAGAATGGAGCTGTGAGGCATTCATTGCAATGGGGATTAAAGTGGTGCCAACTTGCTGTTTTCTGAGATGGACAGCAGCTGTTGTAGAACAAGTGCAGTAGGATAATAACTGGGTCAGTGCTACATTCACGTCACTGTTTTCTTTTTGACAGGAAGATTCATGCTGAAAAAATGACTGCAAAGGACAAAAGGCTGGGCTCTGTCTTTGCTGTTTTACAATGAGTCTTCAGTAGATGTGCTTAAGATTTTCTAATTGACATGCCTGCAAACTTCCCCAAAGTTATCTATTTCTCACTTCTTATAAACTGTAATAATAGTTCTATTGATCAATAAAGGCCTTCAGGCATAGTCTCATTAATTTTAAATTCTGAAACAATAGAGATGGGTGAAACCTATTGCTTGCTTATCCGTAACTACCTGGAACACAAAATACCAGTTCTTCTGAAGATTCATAAGGGCGTAGAATCTAATTCAGGTCCTCATTGCTATGTTTTAATTTCCAAGTCTAATAGCTGCAAACTTAGCTTTTCCCTGGAGCGTGCAGGTGTAACACTGAAGACATAGAGGAAACAGAACTGAGGAGGAAGAACGTACTCTTTTCAAACAGTTTCCATAGAAGTGCTGCAGTTTAATATACTACTTGGCATGTGAGTGGCTGTTTGATATCAGGATTGCATTCAGACACAGCAAGTTTCAAAGTCTGCTTTGTTCTCACAGTATACGAGGACTCCTTTTTCACAGTGCATTGGGTAACCTGTGCTCATCTGCAAGGTCTCAGGTTTATCGAATAACGCAGTCTCTTTTAAGTTGAATTTTTATGCTTACCTCTTAATATTTTTAGGATTTCTTCAGATGTATAATAGCATCACAGATACCTTTCACCAAAATCTATTTTTTTAAAGTCAGTGCAGTTCAGTATCTATATCCTACCCCTTTGTGTAGTGGCAATAGAAGTGTTATATATTCTTCCATTTAGCAAAATTTTAATGAAAATGAAGATGTGAAAGAGACAAATTCTCCTACATAATGTGAACGAAAGCACTTTAAAGCATAGGGATCTCAGAAAAGGAGAGAGAGGGAAAAAGAATAAGTGAGAAAACAATTTATACCCAGAAAGATTGAGTTGGAGGTAATAGAAGAAAAGCAGAAAACAAATGTATGTTCCAGCTGTTTTGGAGAAGAAAAAAAAAAAAAAAGAAAAATTTAGAGAAAATTACTGAATTGCCTCAAATAACACTAGGCTACACTGCTCTGAAAAGAAGCAGAAAATTCCTGAGCTAACCCTGAGAAGAAGTAGTAGGTGGGAAGGAGAGAGAGACTGAGAAGGCAGAAGAGTAGTCTGTCTCTAAGTTTCCTACTCAGAGGTAATAGTCCATATGGTGCACATTCATCCACCCTGCTGCAGTTCACAGTCTGTTGGGGAGGCAGTTTTAGTGGGATCAGCCTCTGGAGCAAACTGTTGAGAATTACAGAATATTTTTATGTGGTTAAGTAATAACATAAAATCATTTTGAGGTGGCCAGGGAAAGTCTACCCGTGGATAAGCAGAAAGTGAGGGAAGCAGATAGGAATATTTCAGCAAAGATGAAGTGCATAGGAATTAAAAGGACAATGGGAGTAGTAGGTAGAGACAATACCATTCAATCTGGTTTTCAAAAAATGTGAAAAGATGTAGTTTTTTTTTTTTTTTTTTTTTTTTTTTTTTTATTGGACTCCTGCTGTAAGGAGGAAGTGAAGGAATACTCTATCCTTTTGAAGAAACCATATCAGCATCTCTTTGGCTAGGAAATTGCATTCCAGTCTGGTGAACAGTCACCTGTCTGGTTATCATTGCTTCATTACTTCTCAACTGTATTGTATTAATGGGTGTTCAGTATATAGGAGATTCAAAATAACAACAAAATCAGTAGCAGGGCACCCAACAGCAAATTGCATCCATACACAGATTTGGTTGGGATTTTTGCTATGGATTCCAGAGGAAGGTGTGGCAAAGGATAACTTTGTACATGGAGGGAGATGTTTGTTGGCGACTGTATTGGGTTTACGTGGCAATGTTTTGGTAGCAGGGGCTCTGCAGGGTTGGCTTCTGTGAGAAAACACCAGAAGCTGTCCCCATCTTGGACAGAACCAGTTCCAGGCAGCTCCAAGATGGACCCACTGCTGGCCAAAGCTGAGCCATTCAGCAGCATTGGTAGTGCCTCTGTGAAAACATATTTAAGAAAGGGTAAAAAATGCTACACAACAGCAGCTTGGAGAAAGGAGTGAGAAAATGTGAGAAACAACCCTGCAGACCCCCAGGTCAGTGCAGAAGGAGGGGAGGAGGTGC
>NW_010973199.1:5759693-5760475 GCF_000737465.1 Haliaeetus leucocephalus | reverse complement strand
AGGGGGAGTGATAGAGTGGTTTGGTGGGCACCTGGCAGCTAGCCAAGGTCAACCCACTACAATGACATAGGCAGAACGTCCCCAGGGTTGACTTAAGACTTCAGAATGAACACCCGGTGTGTGTCCCTTTGGTTTTGTTTCCTCTCTGGTGAATACATAGCAGGTGTATTAAAACAGAGGTAAAACAAAACCAGCAAACAAGCAAGCCCACTATTCAGTGATAAGTCAGTATGCAGAGAAGATGAAAGAGAAAACAGCTTCTCCAAAACAGCTACTTGTTACATGATTTAATTCTCTACCTAAAAGTGCATAAATACTCTGGCAAAGAATACATGAGAATGAAGAGAATAGTCAGGCCAAGTTTATGAGTTTGCTTTTATCTCACCCTGGGGGAAAACAAGCCAGCAATGTTTTGCGACTCTGTATTTAGGACATAAGGACATGGATTATGAAAAGCCTATGGAAGGAACATATGTGTCAAAGCTCCTTATGGTCCTTGTTTACAGGGCTAGTCACACACACCAGACGTAGCTAGACTGCACAGTTACAGCAGTGATATTTTTCAGATACAGAAACATAGTAGCTTGAAGCTATAAAGCAACTGTCTACAAGTAACAAGTCCTTTTAGCAGGTATTTGATTTTACTAACCTTGACCTTCACCATGTACACACACTGTTGCTTTCCACATTGTAAGCATGGGAGACCACCACTAATAAGGAAATATGTTTAATTTCCTGCATTATGACTTAGGTATGATCTGGCTGAAAGACCCCCCCCCCCA